>NC_060060.1:20211341-20511341 GCF_020283565.1 Trifolium pratense
GGGATTTTATCCAAATTAGAGTTTGGCTTCAAGTGTCGAGCCATGTCTTGTGTCGGGGACCTTCTCCCCGTTTTTAGGCTTTGTTAAGTGGTTTTCCCCGGTTTCTCTGTTTTGTTTGCCATTTTGATAAGGGCTTTTGGTCGGGGACAGCGTCCTCGTCCTACTTTACGCCCTTTCACTTGATTTGCGGTGAAAGGGTGGATTTGATTACTGTCGAATTCACTTTATTTTCGCTGCTTTTCAGGTACTCAAAATGTCCGACGTGGAGGAGGTAACGGGGAGCCAAGCTACGTCGAAACACAAGTTGGTCGACACTATTACTGACCCAGAGCTGGCTTGGGTTGCGCCCGAGCCCCGGGGGATTGCTTCGATGATTACTGCCCAGGATCCCCGGCTTTTTACTATAGTCGAGGAGGCTGGTTCGGAAAACTGGGAGGTTCATGCACCTGCCGAAGGGGAGCGGGTTTGCTCGTCGTACGGAGGAGGTAGATTCACTATGTACGAGATGGCATTTAAGGAGTTGGGATTTCGGCTGCCCTTCAACGACCTTGAAGCTGGGATTTTTGGCCGATTAAGGGTGGCTCCTTCCCAGCTTCACCCGAACTCGTTGGCGTTCATCCGGGCGTACCAGATCCTTTGTCGGTATCTGGAGGTGGAAGCTACTGTTGCTTTATTTTTCTACATCTTCCAAATCCAAAGACAGAAAGTCGGGGACCGGCAGGGTTGGATTTCCTTGAAGCACCAGTCGAGCAAAATTTTTAAGATGTTCGTCGAGTCTGCTCGGGGTTTCAAGGAGAGGTACTATGTGGTGAAGCCGGTGACGGAGTTTGCTTTCGATTCTCTGCATACGGAAAGGCCCGTGTTCCTCGAGGATGGGTCTCCTCAGTTGGACGAGGAAGGGGAGCAAGTAATGGAGTGGGTTCTTCGATTCCCACTGTCGTGGTCGTCGGAACATTTTGTACTGCGAACCGACGAGTATCTAACGCCTGTCGAGGACCTGAACCCGGCGGAGATGGCAGGCTTTGAGAAGCTTAAGGCCTACGTGGATGGCTTTAAGCCTTGTAAAGTTATAACCAGTCTAGGGGATGTTGCACTAGACAAGCATGGTAAACCGAGGATCGAACCTCGTTTTGTAAATACAAAATTATTACTGTCGTGCAAGACTGTCTCTGCCGAGGACACTTTATTGGGTATCTGTTTTAATTCCTGCCCGTTTTTTACTTGTTTTATATTCAGCATTTGATGTCTTGAGTTTCTCCCCGTGTTTCTGACCACGTTTGTGACTTTGCAGGTAGAATGGCTGATCTTGCTTCCGAGCTGTTGAGGATAGCTGCTGAGCAAAAGGGGGAGAAGTCAAAGAAAAAGGCGAGGAGGGCCAAGCCAACCATTTTGATGGGCGATCAGGGTGCTTCGGGGAGCGTCTCCCAATCCTCCCCGGTAGGCAGTTCAGCTGGTACTCCGGGTGGTCGTTCGAAGAGGCAGCGGGAGGAGCAGATGACGCCTATCGTCGACTTGTCAGAGGGGGACGGTGGCTTCGTTCTCCCCGCATGTTTGAGCGACCGGAGCTTTTTTGACAAAAATCCCCTCCAGGTGCCAGCATCGGAGAAGAATTATATACTGGGCGCTTCTGCATCTGCCCGACAGAAGCAGCTTAATGAGGATGTTGCTGCTGTCATCCGTCTGGCGGAGACAGCCTTGGTGCTCAATGAAGGGGGACCGACTCTCGAGGCTGAGAAGCTGGCCGCTAAAAACAGGAAGCTGGAGGCTGAGATTGCTTTGTTGGAAAATGATCTGCTCGACCTTAGGAGCAAGCAGGAAAATTATTTCAAGAATATGGAGGAGGCCCGACTTACCGCTGAGCAGCTGGAGAAGACGAATAAGGTGCTCGAGGACCTGAAAGTCAGCAGTGCCGAGCAGAGGGGTAAGCTGATGGAAGAAGTGGCTATGTTGCAAGCCAAGTGTGCCCCTCTTGAGGATGAGAAGGAGGAAACTCTCAAGTTTGTAACTCGGGGAGATTTGGTGAAGGAAATCAAGAGGCAAGGGGGCTTGATGTTGGCGAGTATGGTGCACGGGTGGAAGAATGCGATCGCCCAACTCAGGGTTGTGAATGCCGAGCATGGCTTGATTACTGATGGCATTCACAAGCTCAAACGGGTTGAGAACGGGCAGATTGTTATTCCTGAAGAGTATAAGCAAATGGAGCTCGAGGAGGAGAAGTTGGATGAGGAGGCGGTTGATGATGAGGACGAGGAGGATGGGGAAGTCGAAGAGGAAGTTGTCGGGGAGGAGAGGGCACCGGAGGGCAACCCAGAGGGTCATGATGAAAGCTCCTGATCCTCCCCGGTTTTTATTTGGGCCTGCGCGCCAATGACTTGTACTTTATTCGTCTTTTTTGTTTCATGACAATTTGCTTTTGGTGGCCTGCGTGCCCGGTTTTTGTAACATTCGGACAAATGGGTTTTTATGCCCGGTATTTATAACAATGATCGTTTTATTCATCCTGCTCGTCTATTCTATCTCCTCGTTTGTATGTTTAAGTTATTGCTCTTTGTTTTTGCTAAGTTATGCCTGTTCGTAATATGCATGTCTTTATGCTTGCTCGTTTTTAACTTAACAAATTTTTGGTTTTGGTGTTTGTGTATTTGCTCGACATTGTTGTATGCCTGCTCGACAAAACCATTTTTTCTATTTGCAAGTTTTTTTTTGTTGCGAGCGCGTTTCGTCGAGGCTAATACGGACGCCGACACGTTGTTTTCTGAGGCTAATACGGACGCCGACACGTTGTTGTGCCCGCCCCCGCGGCTTGAACTTCCCATCGCGAGCTGGGCGTTAAGCCTTGGCACGAAGACGAGGAGCTTGTCTCAAAGGTCATCCTCGTCGGGGGGACGCTCTGCCCTTCCTGAGCCAGAGTATCTCCTTTTCGATTGTTTGGATCGAGCACGTGTGCCCGCGTGCTCTCCGTTGTCGAGGTGTCGGGCTCGTTGCTAGAGGATCCGAGCAGCCTTTTAAAAGTGTTTTTAGTTTGGCAATAACTTAGCTATAATACTGTTTTAATTTTTGGGCGTTCCAAGGTCGAGGAAGTTTCTTTCCTCGAAGATCCTCGAGATAGTATGCGCCATTTCCTGTTTTGTTAATGACGCGATATGGTCCTTCCCAGTTGGCCGCCAGTTTACCATCCTGGGAGTCCTTAGCATTTCGTCTTAGGACGAGGCTGCCTACTTCAAAGTCTCTTTTGATGACTTTGGTATCGTGTCGGGCAGCTATTTTTTGTTTAAGGGTGGCTTCTCGAAGAGATGCCCCCGTGCGAATTTCCTCGACGAGATCTAGCTCTTCGCGAAGAGCTTCGTCGTTCATTTCTTCTTCGAGCGGTTGCTCGGTTCGGCGAGATGGCTCGCCCACCTCCACGGGGATGACTGCTTCTGTTCCATATACCATTCTAAATGGAGTCTCCCCGGTTGTGGAGTGTGGTGTTGTGCGATAGGCCCAAAGGACGCTTTCGAGCTCCTCGACCCATTTCTTTTTATTTTGGTCCAATCTTCGTCTTAGGCCGCGCAGGATTACTCTGTTGGCGGCCTCGGCTTGCCCGTTGGTTTGGGGATGTTCCACGGAAGTGAAATGTTGCTTGGTCCCCAGGGCAGCGAGGAAGTCTTGGAATCCTTTGTCCGTGAATTGTGTCCCGTTGTCCGTGACGACGGCCTGTGGTATCCCAAATCGGCAGAGTACGTCGCGTTTGAAGAAACGGAGTATCCTGAACGACGTTATGTCGGAGAGGGGTTCAGCCTCTACCCATTTGGTGAAATAGTCCACGGCGACTATCAGAAATTTATTTTGGTGAAGTCCCTTTGTGAAGGGGCCAAGTATGTCCATGCCCCACCAAGCGAAGGGCCATGGTGACGACAAAGATTTGAGTTCGTGGGGAGGAGCTAGGTGCATGTCCCCATGTCGTTGACATTTGTCGCATTTCTTCACATGGTCCTTTGCGTCTTGCTGCATGGTGGGCCAGTAGTATCCTGCTCGAAGAGCTTTCCTGGCCAGCGATCTTCCTCCCAGATGCTGGGCGTTGATTCCCTCGTGTACCTCGCGCAAGATATAGTCGACCGTTTCCTCGTCGACACATTTAAGGAGTGGGATTGAGAATCCTCTTCTATATAACTTTCCGTCGAGGACGACATATGCGCATGCTCGACGTCTAATTATTGCTGCCTCTTTCTGATCGTCAGGGAGGGTTCCATTCGCGAGGAAATTGTATACGGGGGTCATCCAGCAGTTTTGGTCGCCAATGACATTTATGTCGAGGACGTTGCTCGCCTTCTCGATGCTTGGTCGGGGGAGTACTTCCTGAATGACGGATTTGTTTCCGCCTTTCTTTTTTGTGCTCGCCAGTTTGGACAGGATATCTGCCCGTTTGTTGTGCTCGCGCGGAACGTGTTGCACCTCCACGGATTCGAACTTAGTGATTTTTTCCTTCACTAATGCTAGATATTCAGAGAGATTATCATTTTTGGCTTGATATTCTCCCAATACTTGTGAGGCAACAAGTTGTGAGTCTGTGAAAATTTTTACTTCTTTTGCCTCCATGTCCTCGGCCAACCGTAGCCCTGCTAGGAAGGCTTCGTATTCTGCTTGGTTATTTGATGTCGGGAAGGATAGTGCTAGGGACACTTCGATGATGATCCCATTTTCGTTTTCCAGGATAATTCCTGCTCCTGCTCCCGTGGAGCTTGACGCCCCGTCGACGAATATTGTCCATTTGTCTGCCTCGCTTGTCGAGGAGGCTGGACTCGTCATTTCGGCCACAAAGTCTGCTAGGACTTGTGATTTTAGCGCTTTCCTGCTTTCGTAACGAATGTCGAATTCGGAAAGCTCGAGGGACCATTTGAGCATCCTGCCCGCCATGTCTGGTCGACCAAGCAATGATTTGATGGGTTGGTCGGTTCGTACTATGATTGTGTGTGCTAGGAAGTAGTGACGTAGTCTTCTTGCTGCGTTGATCAAGGCGAGGGCCACCTTTTCGATTTGTGTATATCTGAGTTCGGGCCCCTGTAGAGCCTTGCTCGTGAAGTACACTGGTTTTTGTCCTTCCGTTGTTTCGCGGACAAGGGCTGCGCTGACGGCCTCGGATGCGACGGAGAGGTAGATGTATAATACTTCCTCGACATCCGGGCGCGAGAGGACTGGGGGTTCGGACAGGGCCTTCTTAAGATGTTGGAGGGCCTGCTCGCACTCGTCCGTCCATTCGAACACAGCTTCTTTCCTTAGTAATTTGAAAAGTGGTAATGCGTGTTGAGCAGATTTTGCTACGAAGCGAGACAATGAGGTCAGCATTCCGTTCAAGGTTTGTATGGATTTTTTGTTGCTCGGAGTTGGGAGCTCCGTAAATGCACGACATTTGTCGGGGTTGGCTTCGATTCCTCGTTCTGTTAGGTAGAATCCGAGGAACTTTCCTGCTCGTACCCCGAAGGTGCACTTTTCTGGGTTGAATCGCATGTTGTGTTTTCTGGCCTGCTCGAAGACCTTACGTAGGTGGGCGGTATGGTCGATTTCCTCGTGGGATTTTACGATCATGTCGTCCATGTAGACTTCGAGCATGTCGCCTATTTCTGCCCGGAATACTTTGTTCATCATCCGCTGGTATGTAGCACCAGCGTTTTTTAGACCGAAGGGCATTACGTTGTAGTAATAGTTGCCCGACTCGGTCATGAAAGCTGTTTTTCCCCTGTCGGCCACAGCCATTGGGATTTGGTTGTATCCTGAATATGCATCCATAAAAGACAATAATTTAAAGCCAGAAGAATTATCGACTAATTTATCAATGCAAGGTAAAGGATAGGAATCTTTAGGGCAAGCCCTATTGAGATCGGTATAGTCAACACACATGCGCCATTTTCCATTAGATTTTTTAACTAGTACAACGTTTGACAGCCAGGTAGTGTATCTAGCTTCAGAAATAAAATTTGCCTCTAGGAGGTCTTTTACAGCTTTTTCAGCAGCCTCCGCTTTTTCGGGAGACTGCCTACGCCTACGTTGCACTACAGCACTAGCAAGTGGGTCGACAGTAAGTTGATGACAAGCGATGTTTGGATCCAGCCCGGGCATGTCGGCAGCGTGCCATGCGAACAAGTCAGCATTTTCTCTAAGGCAGGCTTTCAGCTGCTTCCTCGCCAACTCGGGGAGCCCTGTCCCAATCTTGACTCCTTTTTCTGGATCTTCGCCAAACTGGACTATCTCGAAATCTCCATCTGGAATGGGGCGATAATGTTCTTTGCTCGCCTCGTCGTCCTCCTTCTCCTCCTTCTTTAACTTTTTCTCCTCCTTATGCTCTTTCTTGGAGGTGCGGCTGTCGAGGTCAACAGAGCTCACATTTGGGGCTGGCAGACTTGATGGTGCTTCCGGGGAAGGCTTTGATGGCGCTTCCGAGGAGGGTTTTTGCTTTTTCGGCTCAGGAGCTTTGCCGATGAAGTTGTTGCCTTTGGAGGCTGCGTCAAAGCACCTTCTTGCAGCTTCAATGTCCCCGTGTAGAGTAGCAACCTGCCCTTTGTGAGTATAATACTTCATCTTCAAGTGGGCAGTGGAGGGGACAGCAACCAGGTCTGCTATGGCCGTCCTGCCGATGATGCACTGGTAGAGGCAAGGGCAGTCCACGACCAAGAATTTCACCCTGATCGACTTAGCGGTCTCTTCGGAGCCAAAGGTGACGATCAGGTCGACATAACCCCAAGGCCTAGTAGTTGCTCCATTGAATCCTGTGAGATCTGAGCCCAAGTACGGGGTGAGATGTGTCTCGTCCAGCTGTAAGGTCCTGAACAAACTGGAGTACATGATGTCGCAGGAGCTCCCCGGATCGATGAGGACCCGACGAACGTCCATGTTGGCCATGTCTGCCCGGACGAGGAGAGGAATTTGGAAATTGGCTGTCCCACCGGGCAGCTCTTCTCGATAGAAGGCTAAAGGCATTGATCGCCCCTTCGCCTTGTCCAGCGTGGCGTTCATATTCGAGGACGTATTTATGAGATCCTCGAATTTTCTTTTTATTGATCCGACGGTGTGCTTGTCCATGTGACCGCCGGATATGACGAGTGAGTCTGTGAAGTAGTCCCCCGTGGTAAGCGTAGGACTAGTATGGGTGTCCCCAAAACCGCTGGGGATAGCAAAGTCTTCTGGCCGGGAGACGCTCATGGCAATCTGCTTGGTGCCACTCTGCCCGACTGGTGGGGGAACTACCTCTTCGACGGCGCGAGTCTCCGCGGCCTCTGGTCGAGGGTCATTGTTTCTTTTCACGAACTCTCGTAACTGTCCGTTTCTTATTAATATTTCGATAGCATCCTTCAGTTGGATGCAATCGTCGGTCCTGTGACCATAACTCTTGTGGTATCTGCAATACCTATTCTTGTCTTGGCCGGGCTTCAGGGGAGTCGGCTTAGGCTGTTTTACATTCGCTCTGTTAAACTCAGAGATGTGAACTTCAGCAAAGATTTCTCCCCGTGACTTGACGAGGGGGGTGTATGTGGCGAATGTGCTTGGAGGGCCACGAGATTCACGCCTGTCGCCCCTCCTTCTGTCTCTGCCCCTCTCGCCGCCCCGATCGCCGCCTCTATCATGTCCCCGGTCGCTTCCCCTGTCATCGTTCCTGTGGGTGGACTCGCGGGCAGGGTGGCTGCTCCCAGGTCGGGCAAGGCGAGCGACATCAGCTGCCTGGACCTCCTCGTAGTCGATGTACTTTTGAGCTTTTAGGAGGAGGTCGTCCCAGGTGGGTGGTTTTTCTATGCCCACAGCTTTAGCAAAATCGCTGCCCGGGCGAAGGCCCCTCTGCAGCAAGTATTTCTTCATGTCGTCGGTCGTCTCGACCTGCACGGCCTCTTTATTGAACCTCTCGACGAAATTGCGGAGAGTTTCTTCCTCGGCTTGGTATATGGCCTCCAAGGCGTGCACAGTCTTTGGATGCTTGCGGGAAGCAGTGAAGTGTCTGGAAAACTGTTCAGTAAGATCCCTCCATGAATGGATGGATTGAGGGGGCAGGCTTTGGTACCATGCCATTGCTCCCTTCCTCAGCGTGGTTGGGAACAGTCTGCACCTAATGGCACCGCTAATGTTCCTGAAATCCAGGTTCGCGTTGACATTGGCTATGTGATCGTCGGGGTCGGTCAAACCATCATACGCGGGGAGCGTAGGAGGTCTCTCGAAACCCTTTGGAATATGTTTCTTTAAGATGTCTCTGGAAAGAGGGCATCGGGGATCGCCCTCGTCGCTCCCGTTGGGAGAATGGTCCTCGGAAGACCGGGGAGAATAATCGCCGGGCATGGGCGTTGGACTGCGAGATTTGCGTGGACGATAGCTGCCCGACGCGCCATGCTTGGCCATGTTCGTCAACCCTTGAGGTGAATGGCGGCGCGGGGCCTCGTGTTTTCCTTTCTTGCCCGGGGAGAGCCTACCCTCGCGATGTGGAGGAGTACGGTCCCTCTTCCGAGGAGTAACTTCGACCCTCTCTAAGTCGGGGCGTCGATGTTTGACGGCCGCCGGTCGGGGAGGGGAAGGAGTAGCCTGGTGTCTCCGCGGGGGAGAGTTGGTCTTTCTGCGACGCCGGCTTTTCTCCAGCGCGGCGATTCTTTCGCTCTGCTCGTCCAGTCGACGATTTTGAGCCTGCATGGCCTCTGTTGTTTGTTTGAGGGCAGCGATCAAGGCTGCGACCTCAGAGTTGGCCAAGACGGCGGGCTGTTCGGCGTTGTTTGCCGGAGCTTCTTGCTTCAATTGCGGGCGTTTGCCCATCCGACGATCGGTTAGGATCTCGACGTCTTCTTCATCGGAAGAGAGTGAGGCCTCCCGTCCGTCGCGGGAGTCGGTTTCTGGACCGTGAGACGCGGTGGTATTGTCACGCACCGGGGATAGCACGGTGTTATGCTGCGGCGGCGGTGAGGATGGAACGTTGAGCACGTTATCGTTGCCGGTATCGGTGTTGAGTGGCTGCGAAGAACTGGCCATGATGAAGTTTCTTGAGAGGTTTGGTTTTTTATCTTTGTTTCTTTGAGGAAAGGTTAAAGAATGGGGAAGAACTCAGTCCCCACAGACGGCGCCACTGATCGTACCTGGTGATCAGAATAGATTGATGGCCGGTCCGTTGAGCGAGCGTCCACACCGAAGGGGGGGTTTGTACCTGCAGGTGCTCCGATGCCTAAGTCAGCAAAGTGAACAGAGAGATACTAAAGAAGAGAGAGAAAGTGTATTGAATAATGATTCAGAATACCTGGCTCTCCTGTCTAGGAGAGCTTATATAGTGCCCCCAGCGCTGGGCCAAAGGTTGGTCTATTGGGCCGGGATAACCGGCCCAATAGACTCAACTGCCAAGATAGTCCCTGTATCGTAGGGGAAGGCCGTTATTTGCCTCTATCTTGGTTGGAGCCGTTCCGCTATTCGCGGGTAAGGGATAGGCTCCGTGACAGCTGTGGCTGGATAAAGGAGCACGTGCTAAACGTGCTGCTTACCCATAATGTCGAGCAGGACACGTCATTGGCTGACGTGTCGGGGAAATCTCCCCTTATTGGGCTGTGCCCCAAATGTCGGGCAGAAGGGATTGGGCCAGCCCTTGGCCCAGTCCAGAACAATTTCTAACTAAAATAAAGTTCATCACAAAGTTATACGGAATATAAGTCTCTTTTATATTATAACTAAGGATATGTAAGTAATTTTTTATTTATTAATTAATACGGATATATGCGGAGTGAATACCATTAAATCCGTATCAAAATTTATTAAGTAACAGATAGTTGAAATATCTATTTATTTATCCGTGTATATTTATTAAGTTATCCGCTACCTATTCGTGATAGATTTTATCTCCGTATAGCTTACTTACTATTGTCGGTACTTGGGGTCCCGCTCATGACTTAACGTACACGGTACACTACATTTTACACTCTCATGTCTCAACTACTATTATAGTGCGATTGACTCGGTCTAGTATTAATGTCGGGATTCAAATCTAACTTTATTTTCACACAAACATGTCACATTTTATTATGACTACGAGTCAAAATAGTCATAACAGGTACCATCATTAGCTAACAAAAATTTACTATGTCAATAATTGTTGAAAAACACAATTTATCCCAAGGTTTCAAACCATTGTAAAGAATAAATCTAACAAATAGGGTTTTGTAGTTTTTTTTTTTTGGTAAAAAAAGCTAAAGAGTATAAGGGAAAAGAAAAAAAAAAGACAAAATAGAAAGACTAGTCATGGCTAGTGAAATCAGCATCCGAGGAGGTTCCTAATTTTGCGAAGAAGTCTGCGCATTGATTACCTTCTTTAAGAGTGTGACAAAGGGAAACATTACTTTGGGAAATCAAATCCTTTATGTCCTGGATCAAAACTGCATGCATATGAAACTTAACTTGGGGACCTTTTATGAGGTTAATACAGTGTAAAGAATCTGAATAGCAGACAAGTTCGTCAATGCCCATGTTTATGGCCAACAAGAGGCCCTTGTAGACAGCATTAAGTTCAGAATACAAGATATCAGAAGACCCTTGAATGTAACCAGAAAACCCTGCCAAATAATGACCAAAAGTGTTTCTAATGATTCCACCAAAACCTGATCGAGCAGGGGAACCGAGACAGCTTCCGTCAACATTAAGAATGGTACAAGAGAAATTGTTGTTATTCCACTTGATAAATCTATCAACTGAACCACCATTAGAACTAATAGTGAAGCAATTCTTGAAAGTTTCAACCATAGACCTGATGTTAAAGGAGAGTCGGCTTAAGGACCAAGTTTCGTTATTGAGGCTCATCAAATTGCGGTGTCTCCAAGACAACCAGACACAGTCTCGGATGCAATGAAGGAATGTTTCATCTTGGAGGTCACATCGAACACAAGAAGCAGAGAGGTTCATCTTGCGGTGGTTAAGCAAGGAGAGAGTGGGCACAGAGTTGTAAGATGGAGCTTCCAGATCCAAGTCCAGGAATGCAAGGGGTTAGAGGTTATTCCTGGGTCTCGTAGTGAGAGAAGCCAGTCATAACCGCTTTTGGTAGTGTAAGAGCCATTTTTGTTGTTGGTCCAAATGAAAGTGTCTTCAATGGAAGCATTGAACTTCATGTGACTGTTGTTGATGGTGTCAAAAATCATTGGGGGGAGTTGAGTATAGAGGATTTGGGTGTGGGGGTTGCCTGAGGAAAGCACGTCCCTAACCAAGAGCTGAAGGTCATGAATATCAATATAAGGAACAATAGATCAATGACATAATAATTAATTAGCAAAAAAATAATATCAATGCGAATTGAAATGGATAGATATAGTAGAATTAATGAGTAATTTACTGATATAACCTTGTGATTTATTAGTCAGTTTGATCTATACGTACAATTAGGAGGTGTATTGGATTAAGATTTCATGAGATTTTAAAAGACTTTTTTATACAAAAAAAATCTTGAGGTATTCAATCAAGACTTTTAAAAAAGTTAAATAATCTTGTGGTATTCAATCAAGACAAATAAGATTTTTTTTCAGGGCAACAAAATTCGTTGGTATTCAATTGAGATTTGTTCATACTTTTAAAATGTCTATTGGTATTCAAAAGTCTACCAATTTTGATGGATTCTTATTTGGAATGAATTTTGACAGACTTTTTAGTTGAAAATACACTTGACAGACTTTTTCAACAATCTCACCAAATTACTTTCGCAGTTCATCATCACTGCATCCGGTTTTTTCTTCTTTTCTTTGTTCACTTTTTCAACAATCTCACCAAATTAAAGCCTTGAGAATTTTTCAAACTCATCAAGAGTTTTTACTTTCATCATCATCATTATACCGGTTTTCTTCTTCTTCTTCTTCTTCTTCTTCTTCTTCTTCTTCTTCTTCTTCTTCTTCTTCTTTACCTATCAAATATGTATTTTTGCAAAAAATATTTTAACAAATTCTACATCTTTTTTACAAAGTTTTGATTAATTCTTTGGCACGTCTTGTGCTGAGAATGCTGTTTGTTAATATATCTCATTTTAGCTTCTTCAAAAAAAAAAAGTTTTGATTAATTACAACGACAAACAAATTTTTTTCGTCACATTCATCTGCTCCTATTTCCCATCAATGGTGGTGGTGGTAACCTTTTTATTGGTGATTAGAAACCTATACATAAAAATGTACCCAAAAAAAATAATAAACATATACGTGAAAAAAACGTAAGGTTTTTTTAAAAAAAAAAAATTGGATTCCCAAAAAAATATAATTTTCTTTTATTAAAATTTATTGATTCTTTTAAAATTTTCCTAATATACAAAAGTTTCCTAATATATAAAGTGTTGTGAAATCTTAATTGTAAAAAAGTCTTTTGAGAAAAATCTCTCAAAATTCATTCAAATCATGTGTTAAAAATCTTGATTGTAAAAAAGTCTTTAAAATCTCACAAAATCAATATAGTCCAACAAAATCTCATAAAATCATCAAGACTTTTTTTTGCCAAAATTGTTTCATAAAATCTCAATCCAATACACCCCATAATTTTTATTTTACGGTATCTATACGTACAATTAATAACAAAAGAGAAATTTGAGTATTTGTCTATAATTTAATAAACTCAGATGGTCACATCTACGACAAGTTTCCAAATCTTGTATCAATTTGTATTGAACACATTCAGATTAATGAAATGTTATAAAGTAGAAAAGAAAACACATTTAGATACTATGCCTCTATATTTTTAATTTTATGAGTAATATGCATGTATGTAACATTAGATAGTATTTTGCTTCCACTTCTCATTTCTCAACATTATGCGTCTGTGCCTCTGTATGCACTCACATTATGCATGAGTTGAGTTGGTAAGATAGCTGAAAATTTTCTTTGTTGGTGAGTGAGAGTGATTTAGTGAAACATACTTATAGAAAATGATTCTTGATTCACATCATTATGTTAATATTTGAGTCATCATGATAATAGTGGAAAACGAATATAGTGACTCAGAAATCATCTATGTGGGGGGGGGCTTATTTTTTTTTGGGTATACATAATGTGGCACTTCTGTCTGTTGCAAAATGTTGTAGGTCAACCGTCAATGTCATTTTCGTTGGGAAAACAGCGCCGACCATTATCTACTTCTTTATTCCTATTTCCTCACCATCCACTAATTTATACATCAATATTTTAATGTCCAAAATAAAATAGTAAGATATAGAAATAAATCAAAAACGATATTGTCACTATTTTAATGTTCAAATATCACAATAATATGCGTAAAAAAAAAAAACACAATATTCTCTCCGGTCCTTTTTATAAGAAACACTTTGAAATAATTACACATACTAAGGAAGTACATTTTACATAGTTATTTTCATTTAATACTCTTATAAATTTAAATATATCTCATGTATACCCTTATTTAATTACTCTTAATTCATCTAACTTACTTATTTTTAATATTCTCTTTTATAATAAAGATGGACATAAGTGAAATTAAACATTTAAAACATTTGAAAATTGGTCAAAATTTCTTATAAAAAAGATTAAAAAAATTTCTCAAAATGTTCCTTATAAAAAGCACAGGAAGGAATAATAAATTTAAAGGTGGGATGTTGATTAAGGGGTCTAAGGAATATGTTGATCCAAATGTTAATGTTTTAATATTTTAATTGGAAATTGAAAAAAAAAATAACTAAAATATATTGTTACGTTATTTCATATTTATAAATTAGTTTAAATATGCACAATTTTTAATATAAAATTTATATCTTGATACAGTAACAGACTAACATATGCCCTAAGTACATATATTAGCTGATCATTATCTGATTAAGTTCAACATATGATAATTAATAGCCAAAAATTGAAAATAGAGTAAGCAAAGAGTTGATTAGTCCTTGTTTAAGTAGAACTAACCCAAAAAGTAGAAAGAAAAGCGAACGACAAAATCAATGGTCCCAATGGCACAACCCGTCATGACATTCACACCGCTTTGTTGTTCTGTTGTTCTTTAAGGCGTGAAATATGGAATTTCAACAATTTAAAACTGTCAAGTTTTTTTTTTTTGACCTTTGTCAAAAAAACAGTCAAGCTTTTAGAGAAATATAAAAAGGAAGTACGAAATTAAAGTAAAATAACAATTAAAATTTTCTTGTCTAGTGTAACAAAAAAAAAAACTTGTCCAGTTAGTTGTCTTGTTTATATATCTTCATTCTTCAACAATCTTTAAAGATGTCGAAATAAATCAAACAACACTATAGTAAAAGTATCTTTCAACTTAATCAGGTAGTTATATAGTTTGAATTTAATTTTAGAAATATAGTTATGTTAAAAAAATTGAGGAATAGTTTTGTCATCTATATTATCTTAGAATTGAGAGTTGTGTCTAAGTCATGAATGAAGGTAATTGTTTTCTTTGATATTTTTCTATGCTCTAATATCATCTTAATTAGAATTGAGTATTGAGTCTAAATCATCCTTACAAAACCAGTTTTGTAAGGATGAGTTAGACTCAATACTCAATTCTAAGATGATATCAAAGCCTATTCACGATTCGCTGGGCCACTTCGTCGGGCCGCCTGCAATCAGGTTTCTGATCGGGCCCTCCACCTTTCATGTCCGCGCCTCAAGCCCATAACGTTTGGCGCGAGGGGTTGTGTTAAGAAGTCTCATATCGGTTGTGGGATGGTCTGACTAAGTGTTTATAAACTAGAGACAATCCTCACTTTACAAGCCGATTTTGTAAGGTTGAGTTAGACATAACTATCAATTCTAAGATATTATATATAGTTTTACCTAGTTTGAGAATTAATCTATGCAATTATGTATAAAGAATATTCAATTGAACAAAAAATGTGAACATAATTTATATTTTTAATTACAAGACTTGTTAGTGTTTATTACTATTAGTAATGTATCATAATTAATGATATTTAAACAAAATAATAATAATCAAGTAAGAGTTTTGATACTGTTAAACATGTGATTAAAGGTTCGATTCATAACTCACGCGTATGTAAAAAATTCGGTTTGAAGACCACGTTGTGTGCTCCACAGGTTCTCTAATAGAGATTAGTCATCGCTAAGTGCGGTGAAAATTTTGTACCAATATTATGGTAACCAAAAAATAAAAAAAATAATAAATTTGAAGTAAAATTTATTAAAAAGATAATATTTAAGAAAGTTCTATACATGAAATTTAGTCAAAAGAAAATAGAAAGTTCTATACACAGAGCCGAGTGGTAAAGAGGTTAGGAAAAAGTCAAAGTTACACATAGTTCCTTCTGGAAACATGTTGTGTTTTACAATATTTAATTTAATAAAGGGTTGGCTTACCCTTATGGGGAAAGTCACTATTGTTGATTTTCTTGTGTGGGTCATCAGGCCACTTCCAGAAGGCCAATTTACAAATCAAAATGTAGAAACGGTGTTTTTTTTAGGCTTAATTAATAAAATGGTCCCTTAAAGATATTTTTGGTTTCATATTGATCCCTTAAAGAAAAAAATGTCTAAATAGGTCCCTTAAAGAAAAAAAGGTCCGAATATGTCCCTTAAAGACATATCCGTTAATCAGTTTGGTCCTATTTAGACCTCTTTTTAGGGACCAAACTGATTAACGGAGATGTCTTTAAGGGACCTATTCAGACTTTTTTTTCTTTAAGAGACCTATTTGGACCTTTTTTTCTTTAAGGGACCAATCTGAAACCAAAAATATCTTTAAGGGACCATTTTATTAATTAAACCTTTTTTTTATTATTACTTCTAATATTTTCAACTCCACAAAAAATATAATTAAATAGAAATAATTTATATTTTATTTTTTAAATAGTGTTTGCACTTGTCATTGTACCTCACATCTATATAAAATTCAAAATTTGAACTTTATAACACATACACTTATTTTATTTTAATAAATCAAGATATTCTCTGGATGCGGAAACAAAGACTGATCTTTGATATAACTGAAATTCATTTAATAAATTAATCTTTTTCAGCAAATATTTTTTCATACGCACCGGTTATAAATTGAATCTTTGACAAATAAGAAGTTTAAGTATCCATCATTTATGCTATACTGTGTTGGTACACATATACACACTTAATTCATAAAATCACCATTTGAGTTTTCTAGAATATACACTTATTTTTGTAATTTATTATAAAAATATCTTCTCCCTGTCCCTTTTATTGAGCTACTTTGACTAAAATATACAATTCATTTATCTTATTTTGACTGTATTTTTTAAATGGGTCTTGTTAACATGTGCCCTTATGGCACATGTTAAGATATACCAAAATAGAAATTCAACATTTAATGATACAAGAAATTTAATGCTTCAAAAGTCAAAATGCACAAATTAGCATTTAATAATTTCTATTTTTGATTCCTTAACATGTGCCTTAAGGGCACAAATTAACATTCTCCTTTTTAAATAATATATAGATACAAATATTAGCATATAAAATCTTGTTTAATTTGTTTTAATGAGTATTTTCAAAATATTAAATTTTTATAATTTTTTAGACAATTAAAAATATTAATGATTAAAATTGTGCATTGACCATACGTGCAATAATCAAACTAAGTCTCATTGGGAGGGGGAGTAGTAAAATACTATTTATAATATAAAAAATTGGAGTTTTGAGAAATTTGAGGTGTGAAGACCAGTTGTGAAGGCATGAAAAAAGTTTCAAATATTTAAGTTTTTTGCTTTTCCAAAGCAATAAATCGTCTCAAGATAAGCCTTTTTCGATCAAGAGATAAACAACTCCGACAAGGAAACGTTGTTGAGATTTTTTTTTTTTCAATTTCCTTGTTGTTTCTTAAAATGACCAAAATGCACTCCCACTTGTAAATTGAGTTTGCCGGTTAAATGTCCGTTTTTATGATTTTGGTGGCCTATGGACAACCTTATAATTTGGACCTAATTTGAATTCTTAAAAAACATTGAATTCAACTGCTAAATTTTTTTTTTTAATGAATTACTGTCATGTCAACAACCACAAAATAATAATTGACTCTAAAATATTCTTCGGATGATTGTATTCCTCATCATTATCATTTTCGTCACATTGACTTTTCATAAAGCTACGATGCTTTGTTGGAAGTGTCGACACCTATATATCAAATGCAAGACTTTTGACAATATTTATTCTAGATGGAAAATCTTCATTTCTATATTTTTAAAGTACAACATTATAGCCTCCACTTTTTTTCATTATTATTGTAACTTCAACGCACGTTTAATTTAGATTGCAACTTCTTATGATATATCATTGTAAATATAAATAATTATTCCTAACAATGTATTATTGTAAATATAAATCTAAAATATATTTAAATTTAAAATCTTCAAAATCTATTTAGACACATTATTTTTAACCATTAAAAAATTTGGTATTTATGGTATATTTGGAATAGCTTATTTTTGAGATTATACAAAACAACTTATGCAAATAATAAGTTTTTATTAAGTTAATTTATAAGTTCCAACTAACATAAATTGTATTTTTATAAGCTGTTTTTTCATAAACTAACTTGACAAATCTATAATATAATAATACATAAAAAAATTATTTATTTGTATAAGTTGTTTTGCATAAGCTAAAAAATAAGTATTTCAAGCGGACCCTTATTTATTTTATATATTTTGGCATATGTAATATTAATATACCCCCAAAAAATTATTTTGGGTCCCTAATTTGTAGGAGCCTAGGGCCGTCACCTTCTTCGCCCCCCTCGGATACGGTCCTGGCTGGTTAAGTAGTGAGTGACAGTTTTTTTTTTGTCTCAACTCCAACATGTACGGTTTTTTATGTATGGACAAATTAATGGTTTTGTATAAATATGTCTGGATAATTTTTATAGTTTATGTATGGTTAGTTTGTTACAACTTGTGTATTTAAACTGATTTATGTATATCTGCATGGTTATGTATTTAAATTTATCGAAATAGAACATGTCTAGTTCTGATCTAGGAGGTGTTCACTGGTTATGCAGTGAACTACAAGATGGTTCGTTGGGTATGCAGTGAATTGCGAAGGGTTTCGCAGTTAACCAGCGAACCCTTCTGTTACAGGGATAACAACAACATAAACAAAACAAATTTAGGAAACGAAAATGAAATGGTAGGCAAATTGAATATAAAATTTTTTATTAAGAAATTAGACAAAAATTACATCATAAACATGTTTATTACACCGTAAACTTACTTGAAAAAGAATACATTAGACATAAAAATTATATCAAACTATATAAGTTTTTTTTTTCTTTTAGCATACTACTGTACTAACTTATATCAAACTATAAGTTATAGAACTATAAACCATAAAGTGGTAATTTCTTTTCACACCCCTTGTTTCTCTTGTGCCCTGCTTTTTTTTTAAAAAATAAAAATAAAATATTATGCTCAAGTTATAGAACGCGAAACAGGTTTGTAATTCTCAGATTTAAATATTGATAAAAAAAGAAATTCGTCACCGGTATTCAAACTCGCCTCACCACCCATTAAATTTTTTTTAAAACAAGCACGCTCGAGTTATAGGACTCCAATACTTAAAAAAAGAATTCGGATTCTAGAACTCAAAATGTTTTCATATACGTACGATCCCCACATCTTCACCCACATTCTTTAGGATCCTAAAAACATCATTTACTATAACAAGGAGAAAACCAATTTCTTATGCATCAACGTCGACGTTGATGTGAGAATCATGTTTTCTAGTTTCTCCAGGGGCGGCATGGGCTAGACAGGGCCATGGCCCGCCCCGGTAAATAGTTTGTTTCCAATCCCCATTTTCCTGCTTTCCAGTTTGCGGGAGTTATAAACCCCCTCTATTTAGAAGTTCACATTCTAATTTAGAGGGTTATTAGCCTCCCTTTAATAGTTCTGGAATAAAAAAAAAATTCTCTATTATTAATAAGTCAAATATCCTTTCTAATTTCCTTTTTGTAGGATCCCTTCAAATGTTTTATTGTTTGATAATTTATAGATGTTTTTAAAATGTGTAATTTATTTTGTAATAAAGTACTCAAATTTTTATTTAAAATAGAATTTTAATTAGTGTATAAAAATTCATGTTTGATCAATCTTTTGTTAACAAAATTTTAATTTTATAATATAGTTTTAAAATTTATTTATGTCCATCTTTTGACTATTTTTAGATATTCAAATTAGATACACCCTCAATATGATATGTTTTTTTTTAGTAATTTTTTTGGATATTCGATTTATATTTATAGCGGCCCGCCCCCATTTTTTGGGCTAGCTCCGCCACTGAGTTTCTCTTAGCATACTACTAACAGACCAATGAAGTTAAATGTGACCCTGGTGAGATACGATTCATATTGAATCCAATGAAGATGAAGTAACCTGATCTATTTATTCCAGAGTCTTGTGTTTAATTCATATCACTTTTTAATATATGTTTATGTATTTGTTGATTTTATGTTCATGTACTCCGTTGTTGTTAATAAAAAGTTCACGTATTAATACAAATTTGTATTTGTTAAAATGTTATTGAACAGTGTAACATTATTCAAATGTTACACGGGTGTAATTTAATCATTCTTTCAAGGGTAAATAGGTTTTTACCCCCTGCAAAATAGGCGAATTTTGCATTACCCCCTGCAAATATTTTTTTTGACATTACCCCCTGCAATTTGAAAATTTCTTGCCTTTAGCCCCTGGTTGCACAACAAGCGGGTGACATGGACAAAATCTTAACAAGACAGGTACACGTGGTATTTATTTATTTATTTGTTTATTTTTAATTGCCACATCAATTGTACACGTGGAATTTGCCATTTTTTTAAAACAAAAATTAATGCCTCATAATATAAATAATTTGTTTAGTTTTTTTTCTTCGAATATATAATTTGTTTAGTTCTTTTTTATTTACTAAAAAAAATAGTAATCTGAGTTAAGTTAAAACCAATTCAATAAAAATCAGGAAGTTAAAACCAATTGATCATCTTCTTCCATCTTTCATCCTCATCCTCCTTCTTCTTCCAATGCAAAGGTTCCATGGCACAAACCCAAAAATCATAACAAAACCCCAGAAATTCATGAAACAAACCCAACTAACACTTAGTTATTATAGGTTTTAGGGGAAAATTCAAGGGACGATTAAGTGATCAAATAGTGCTACACCAAAACCAAAATCATAATATACGATAAAGAAACTTTTTTTCTTTCTAAATTAAAAAAAAAAGTGTTGCAATATTGAGAGAGATTAGAGAAGAACTGAGAATTATCATCATCAAAACATGTAACTCCATCATCAAAATTATCACCATGATTATGAACGCCAACCCCAACCTCTAAACTTTCATCATCTCCACAAACCTCACACAATTTTCAGGGCATAATTAAAAGAAAAATTTCCAAAATCAACCCCATATCTGGGTTTACCTATGAAGGTTTGGTTTTGATGAATTTAATTTTCTGGGCTGCTTCTGTGAATGACAAAAACGAAGGCGATCCGAGAGAAGAGATTCAATTGCCGGTAAAGGATTTCAAGATGACGGTGAAGAGTTTTAATTCCCGATTATTTGAGAGGAGATGAATGTTTCTGTCAGTTTCGGCTAAAGGTTTCAAAATGACGGTGAAGAGTTTCAAGAAGTAGATGAAGAAAGGTGAGAGAAGAGATGAACGTTTCTGCAGTTTTTTTTTTTTTTTTTGACAATTAATTTGTTTTTATTTAAAATAAAATAGGTAAATTCCACTTGTACAATTGGTGTGAATTAAAAATAAATAAAAATTATATAAATACCACGTGTACGTGCCATGTCAAGATTTTGTCCATGTCACCCGCTTGTTGTGCAACCAGGGGCTAAAGGCAAGAAATTTTTAAATTGCAGGGGGTAATGTCAAAAAAAAATTTTGCAGGGGGTAACGCAAAATTCGCCTATTTTGCAGGGGGTAAAAGCTTATTTACCCTTCTTTCAATGCTAATTTCAATTATTTGTGTTATCGAAACATTATGTTCAAACCACTGACATTTGCTTCAGAAGCAAGCATTGTAAGCCATGAAAAAACAATGTTCAGTTTGGTTTTGGTTTTGCATACACAGTTCATGTCAAAATTAGAATCTAGTGCACTAAACTTGATACCAAGTTCGGTTTGAGTGTATTGTTAATTTTTCCAGTTCGGTTCAATTTTCATGAACAGGCCTGCTCACAATTAAGTGCCATACTTGATGCTTAGTGCTCGACTCACATTATTAAGACTAAGGGAGAGCGGAAGTAAGTATATCAACACACAGAACAAGGTATCAGTCACACGAAAAAACTCTTTATTGTATCAAGACAGTACCATAAAATTCTATAAGAAAAAAACTGAGACAACATTCCCAACCACTCTTTTTGGACGGTGTAACTAAATGTACAAATTCCGAGAATGAGAAGGAAATTACAAATCAATGTTCACTTCAAATTTGTAAATGACACGGACACTAAAGAAGCATTGACCTGAATGGATACTTAAGCGGAAGCAGTAATGCACTGTATTGCCTCTTTGCATATACCAGTCATTGTTGCTTCAGGTCCATAAACCTGTAATGAAGTTATCCAAAAGGACTAATAAACCGTTCCTCCAAACAATTTTTCATATCGATAAAAGAGTTGATTAATTAACTAACCTCAATCGGGATGCCAATTTCGTCTCCAAGTGCTCGCATTTTCTCTAGACCCTTTTGGTAGTTCGGACCGCCTCTCCTTACGTAAATGTGCATTCTTGCTGCCTTTAACTTTGATTCCTGGATCGCAGTAGCTCAAAAATCAATCAACTATATACTACAAGAAGACTCTCGTGATACAACTATGAAAAGTTATATGATCGTTGTATTACCTTCTCCTTTAGTGCCCGGATTATGCCACTAAAAGTAGCAGCAACATCTGTAAAGTTAGCTATGCCTCCTCCTATAACAAGAGCCCTTTTTTGGCCATCAGGATCTGCAGTTGCACACTGGAAAGAAATAAAAGAGATTATTGCAGCTACAGAATAACTCTAGTATCTTCAGATCTATGAAGTACAAGTGTACAACAGAGTTACAGACACCGGACACGATACTGACACCAACCAACACGTCAACACAATTTAATCATTTGAAAAAAATAGAAGTAATTGATTGTAATCAGTATCGAACACTAACACGTGTCAAGCACCAGACGCACCTTCAATTAGAAGTGTTAGTGCTACCTACATAGCTTTCGACACTTAAATCGAGGACTGGCTGTTCATGTCACTCCATTTTTCAAAATCTAAATTGATATGTACTTTAAAAATAAAGCAAAAGTGAAAATTAATTACATCAATTACAACTCTGGCATACTGCAAAACCTCCTCTTCATTGGGCGCACCGCTATATTCTGCATAGTTTCCAAGCTCATTTGCAAAGCCAAGATCTCCTACCTGTTTTAATATTATTATTTAGCATAAAAGTTGTCACTTCATGCTGCAAATATGGAGATTAAGAATGAATATTGTTTCAAAAATAAGAGAAACTCACTGTGTCAGCGTAGATGACACTAGCACCTCCACCAGCAACCATTGTCCAAATTCGTCCCTTTGGGTTCAGCACAGTGAATTTTAGAGATGCACTTGTCTGCAAAAATTAAACAAGTGTTTAAATTAACTGATAACATCAAATCATAACTATAAGTAATGGTATTATTTCACTTATCAAAAGTTATTGATACATACACATACTGACGCAAGATTCCTCTGGGGGTTATTCAGAATACTAACCGCATGTAAGAAGTTAAAAAAAAAAAATGTACATACACGCACAACGCACACATATTTTCTAGACATACATAGTCTTAACTAAATTGAATAAGAGAGTACATTTAGGTCAGAGTTATGTTGCTGTACCTTTTCATCTAATCCATGAATGAAAGACTCGGTGGCACTAATAACCCTTCCAAATGGCAGTGAAAAAAAATGCATTTCTTAAGGTAATGTCTATTTTGAAGCGGATGGAGCAATTGCAATTAATTCATATGAAATTGTTAAGGTAATGTCTATTTAGAACTATTTTACATATCGATGTCTTATGCAAATTTTCTTGAGCAATGCCTAGCTATTTCGCACATCGATTTTAATAATGTGCAACCAAAAATCAGTACAGTTAGGTACAATCATCATTTAAGAACTGAATATAAAATTGTATCCTTCAAATTTTTGAAGAATTTTTTTTTGTTTAATATAAAATTTAAAATTTGAATTTGAATTATCTAATCTTAATTGAAAATTTACGAACGCACCAACTAGTATATGACTTCACTAAAACCCGATCCAGGATAGTATGGAAAGAGGATCGGGCTTTGGGCTTTAAAATTTATTTCAGCACAAATAACTGTTATATATATAACTACTTTTCTCTCTAGGGTTCCCGTTTTTCATTCATTCATTCATTCATATCTCAAGGTTTGCATATTTTTCATTCATCTCTCTCTCTTTTTCTTGCTCGCTCCCTCCCTCCCTCAAGGTATGTACGTATGCATTTTCATTATTGTTCTTTCGTTTTCAATACTTCTAGTTCGAGTTGTTTAATTCATAATCTATCTTTTTCCTTTCAATCTTTTCTCTGATTAATTGTTTAATTCATAATCTTTTCGCTCTAGGGTTTTTATTTGTTGTTTTAGGGTTCACGACTTTCATAATTTCTTCTTTTATTTTTCAATTCAATATATTATGATTATTATTATTGAATTGGGGATTGTAATCCTTCTTTTCAAATAACAATCCCTCGATATACAATACGGTCACTGTTTGTGAATTTGTGTCTCACTCACGTTTCTATATAACAACTTATTGTACAAGCGCTTATCATAAGCTATTTTTACTTTCAAACACAGAATTAACTTTGAGTGTTACTGAAACTCTTAGTGTTTTATTATTATTATTATTATTATTATTATTATTATTATTATTATTATTATTATTATTATTATTATTATTATTTGTCTATCTATTTGTTTCCTGCTTTTAACAATATTTTTCTTTCATCTAATTTTACAGCATTGGATTATGGATAATCTTGGTAACATGAGATATTCTATGGATTACTGCTTGGCTTACCGCTTGTATAATCCCGACTCGTTTATGACGTCTAGAACCGTAAGGCGTTTCACTGAGCCTCCGAAAAAATCACGGGCAAGTTTTTTCTTGTAAATGTGTTAGCAATGCTCTTGATGTTTTTGTTTATTTGTCCATATTTTACTTATTTAATATTTAATATTAATCTCTAAAATCTCTAATCTTGTAGCTTGCCCGTCTGGAAGATCAGCTGGAATCAGACATTCGATTAACTGAACACGTGAAAGAGAGGCTGAAGCTGTTGCAGGAATCTGGTGCTGATCCTGAACATATTGTAAGTTTTTCTGGAAATGTTAAAAATGTTTGTGCTGGGCTTTTTAGCAATGCTTTTGCTCCAAACATTTTTAGTTTCTTTGTCCATGTTTTAGCTCTTTAATATTATTAATCTCTAAACCCTGCAGGCTAGAGTCCACAATAAGTTACAGATTATGCTTGCTAGCTTGGAAACTGATAAAGCTGAAATCGAGCTTGAGAAAAAGGACATAGCTGAAGCTCAAAAACATGCAACTGAAGTTTCAAAGCAGCAGGTGAAGAGACCAAGGCAGATAGATGAACCTGGAAAGCAGACAACTGAAGTTCCAAAGTATATGGAGATAATAAACAACACTGAAGTTCCAATGCAGCTGGTGAAGAGACCAAGGCAGATAGATGAATCTGGAAAGCAGACAACTGAAGTTCCAAAGCAGCAGGAGAAGGAACTGAGGCTGATAATAAACAACACTGAAGTTCCAATGCAGCAGAATAAAGTGTTGGAGGCTTAAGAAGAACGTCATCCAAAACGTGGTCAATCAGTTTATATGAGTACCGTATTATACTTACATCTAGCAAATGTATTTGTAATCGTTCTACGTGTATGTGTCTCGGTGTATCCGTGTCATGTTATTCTTACTTATATCCTATAATTCTGTCGACTTGTAATATTGTGTGTAATATTCTGGTTTTGAATCATTATCAATGAAGTAATTGTGTTGTGCAATCTATTTTTGTTCAGTGCCATCAGATGAATTATAAATTTATTGGATATGTGTGAAATTGCTGAGCCTTCTTGATAATGGCACAACTTGTTACTCGTTTAGTTCATGGTACTCAATTCCTGGGATCCAACTTCTTCTAACTCCGTGCGTTCTTCTAATAGGAAGAGTAGTAGAAAAAGTCAGAACATGTGTTCCTATTTAGGAGCATCAGTTATTTTTTCCTTTCCTATTTAAGTGTTAAAAACCTAATAGAAAAAAGTCTAATGAACAATTGAAAGTGGAGTACGGCTGCATATATTGAACTTCACAAAATAGTTAGTTTTGGGCTGCCGTCCACTATACTCCTATAAGATTGAGATTCATGACTCAGTAAAAGGTGATGTTACATGGTCTAAGTATACATGAAACATTATAAGCTCATGACAACTGAGATAGAGAGATCAACAGAATTGGAATTAGGAGAACGGTGATATACAGAGGCAATGAGAGCACTAAGCTTGTCAACATGAACAACACATCTTTGGTATTCTCTTTGCTTATTTTTTTTACAAATTCAATTGTTTCTATGGTTTAGATTCTACGATACACACTTGTCATCATTATTTGCAATTTGACATTGTTGTAGTAGTATAAATAATTGTTGTGATCAGTTTGTTTTAATTAACACAAAAACATCGGTTGAAGTGAAAATATTTCACCGTTAACTAGACTTGTTAGAAGTGAGCCATATTAAAGTTAGAATGAATGAATTATTCATATCAATTGATTTTATTATTCGGTTATGCAAATTAATTAGAAAAATTTGTATTAGGTTGTGTTCCTAATAGCCTAGAAAATAATCAGAGAATAATATTGAAGTTTATTCTATTTGTTTTGAGATACTAATATTAATATTAGTATTATTATTGTGTTTTAAGAGTGATCCTAATATCACAGTTCCTTTAAATTTAAGAATGGTCATAGCACCATATTCCCTATAATAAGAATGGTCTTCATACCATATTAGAACGGTCATAGCACCGTATTAGAATGAACTTAAAATCATAGCGCAATGGTTTAAGTATCATATTTGAGGGTGAAATTCTTGCCCGATATCTACCGTGCAGTATTTATCGGTATCAGTAGAGAACTGGACTGTTTTATCCTGGAGACTTCGTGGTTGATTGTCTGTCTTGCACAATTTTGGGTAGTGCCGCGAAACGTCTTAAAGAAAGCGTATTCACCCGCGACTCAGTCTGGTAATCTCTTCGGTGGCTGAAAATTATTTTTAAAGATTTTGAACCTCAGAAACAACACTACTCCTTATGTCCCAAATTATAAGGGGAAAAACTCACATTTTTTTACCCAAATTATAAGGTGAAAACACAAACATTTATCTTTTTCAATTTTTTTTTTACTTATTCTCATGAAATTAAATGCAAACAACATTTAATTTACTCTCTCTTATCTTTTCTATAAACAATAACCAATAAAAATTATTTTTCCATATGCGCAAAGTTTTACGGACTAATTACAGGATTATTTTAGTTTGCTTTAATTTTCCTTTGAAACATTTTTTTCAAAGAAATTCATGGTTCTTTTTTTTAAAAGGAAAAGAAATTTATGTTGTTTTTCCATAATTGGTTTTGACTTTTGACGGTTGAATTTCCGTACAACAAAAGTGACGTAATGATGAGCTATGATGTGATGCAAAACGGGTGGACTTTCGTCAACTTAGCCCCACACGATAAACTAGCTAAAGCCTAAAGGTATGCAAGAAACAAGCATGTATCTCCGTTCCAATAGTCTACACTCCTTCTGGTCCTGCAAGAAATTTTATTTTTTAAACTCATTAAAGAATCTAACGTATGCTTATCAAAAAAAATAAAAATCTAACGTATGTATCATTATCTAAATACATTATATTCTTAATCAATCTAAAAAAATAAAAAAAAATTTGTATAGAGGATTGGAGGGAGTATTACACTATTACTCTCTCCCATAATGAGTGACTTAGTTGATTGTTTCACGCATGTTAATATATAACATTGATATTTGATATTTTGAAAATACTCATTGAGACCAATCTAACATCTTACTATATATTTTTATTTATTAGTAGAAAAATATAGTCAAAACAAGATATATAAATAGTGCATATAGTCAAAATGGGTGACTCATCGTGAGATGGAGGAATATAAGATCTATTTATAAAATTTTGTTGTATCATTTTATTGGATTCATTTCAAATTTTAAAGTGAATTTGTTAAATTTTTACAAATAGAAATTTTTTGTTGGATTGAGGAAATATTGGGAAAATGTGCAAAAATGTGTTTCGTTAATTTTGTGTTACTATTATAAAATAAATTGTCAATTTTTTTTTGTGTTACTATTATAAAAATATATTTAAAAATGAACGGATAGAGTAATATTTAGCCTATAATAATTTTGTTGATTAGAAATATAAAATAATTATTCCCTCAGTTTCAAATTACTCGACGATTTAGAAAAATAAGGTGCAAAAATACATTTTTTTTATTTTATTTTTTTCTTTAAAACGTCAAATAATTTGAAATGGATGAAGTATAAAATAGTAAAAGAAATATAAAAGTAAATAATTAAAGGTTTTTCCAAGTAAAAAATGACGGAGTGTATCAGACAAAAGAAATCCTGTAGAGACAAAAAATAATTGAAAAAGACTTATGAATCACTCCTAACCCCTTAATAAATAAATTCATTAACCATATCTTCCAAAGTAACTTTCTCAGCCATGTGAACTGAATTACTTCAATTAACAAAGTAAACAAAAAAAAACAAAACAAAATGGATAATCTTCCAAACTAACTTTTTCAACCCACTCATCAAATTTGTTTCATTCTAAATGTTTGTTTCTCCGACAACACCGCTTTATGCAAATCCTCCATACTCAAATCACCGCCGCAAAACACCATCCTTGTTCCACCGTCCACCGCCACATTCTTCACACTCCTCCACTCACATAAATTCCCTTTCACAACTTCACATACAACAATTTCCTCAAGTACTAACGTGTTACGCAAGTAAACAAAATTCCCAACCCAAACCACTTCAACCGAACCAAACTCCGAATCACTTTTTAACTTTTCCACCATCTCCTTCGGCATCGAACCAATTTCTTCCATTCCCGAACCTAATTCCTCCTTAACTCTCCACAATTTCACCTCTCTCACGTTCCCTTGTTCACCGACCAATCCGGCCACCGTCAATTTCTCCGATAAAACTCCGGTGACGGAGTAAAATACATTTTCATTAGGACACAAATTGTAAGGTCCTTCCCAATTCATTGTAATAGTATTGAAAGAGTACGTAATGCCGGAGGTTTTCTCCGTCACGAACATTGTTTCTCCGACAACAGCAACAGAAAGCCACGTCGATGCCGGCACGCTTATCAACATTGTCGGCATCGACGGACACATCACCCAAGTACGGCTCTCCATGTCATACATCTCAACTGCAAGAGGATCATCCTCGAATTCACACACACCACCTGCAACAACCACGCGCGTACCAACCCGTGCTACTATTGGATCCGTGCGCCACACGCGCGGAGAAGGTGCTTTATGCCACTCGAGATGAAGCGCGTCGAGTGAAAAACTGAATTCCGAAGGAGATATTGTAAAGAGTAGAGTTGAGTGAGATGATCTAACGGCGGAGATTTCGTGAGTTTTGTTGATCAATGGTTGTTGTTTGGTTATTTGAAGCCACGCTTGCGAGCGTGGGTCGTACGCGTGAGTATAGCTCACGCGCGAAGTGTTCGCGCGTGTTGGCTGAGTGAGAATTATGAGCCATGGTTTGATTTTTCTAATGTGGTTGAGTGAAGAGAAAACTGTTTTGTTCCAAGATTTTGACACATGACAAGATGGAACAAGTTCTATGAGTGGCACGAGTGAGAATATTACCTCTAAAACATCCCCATGGATAGGTGCTTCTTTTTTTGATTCCCTTTGTGTGGTGGTGGCAACCATTGTTAAAGGGGAAAAAAAGCTGCGTTTGTTTAAGTGATTTTTTTTTGGGTGGTGGAGTTTAGAGTGAGAGGGAAATGAAATTGATTATGATTTTGAGTGATTTATATAGAAGTGTGAAAAAAGGAGAATTGCAAAGAGGGATTTTCCGCGTTGTACAATTCAAAGGGTGGTTGTGAATATTGGTGACCTATTGAAACGTTTCAACCCATTCTAATTGATACGGTGTTAATTTTTCCAATTTTTATAGGAGTCGCTACAAAAAGACATAACTTTTTGAAGTCTTCCCAAATAGTTTAAGTTATTTTTTTAGTATTCCTAATACAGTATATTCCTAAAAAAATTAATTCTAAAGTATAAGAAGCACATGTTTTTTTTTTTGGGTCAAGGATACACACTTCATTTTAGTTGAATGATAGTAGAAAATAGTTTAATTAATGATAGTACCAAAAAATTTGTTTTTTTTTTTATATATATTTAAGTTAGTAGTATATGTTCCTTATAGAAAGTTTCAACTTAGGTATACTGTACAGAAATATTTCATCATTTTACTCATGTAATGTATTTGACTTTTATTTTTTGTTTATTAAAGTAATTTTATTTTTCTTGACAAAAAAAAAAGTTATTTTTTCTGTCAAAAATAATTCCGCCATGTCACACCACTTAAACTCACTTTCTTAATATGACATGGAAGGTTAAAACATTTTTATTGATTAATTGTGTAAAGTTTTGTTTTTACTCAGTTTGTTGATATCCATTAAACTCTTTTTTAAAATGTTATGTTTTAATTTCTTTTTTTAACTCAATGTTATGTTTGGACAATGCTTGCAATTGGTAATCTCATAAAAAAATTGCAATTGGTAAGTAGTTAACCTAATTTGAATGCATGTGGTTGTACTTGCAATGGGAACATGTCTTACTATTGAATACTACAATATGCTCCATAATCAAGGTCAACTTTTTATTATATGCGTAAAAAGTAATAAGAGGTCTTATAACAGTAGGAATGAAGTCCGTATATATAATTAAGCAAGTTAATTTTTGAGCCATTAATTAATATCAAATTTTTTATGACGTGAATCAACTCATTTAATTAAAAGTCATATTACTCTGGTGAGAATAGTTCAGCTGATAGGGACGAAAACAATTTAGAAAGTAAACAACATGCATAGGGGAAATAAAATGCAAAATTTTGTTAGTTAGGTGCCTATCGCTGCATGTTTATGGTAACTACCGACAAAGCTAGTAGAGAGGACGGTCATGCGGGGTGGTGGATATATTTGCATAGTAGATGAGTAGCCAGCAAGGAGGTTTTTCTAAACTTATTGGGTGTTGTAATGTCTTTATTACTGAACTGTGAAAAGATTTAAAACTCGCAAGGGCGCGAGGTCTCAATCATATAGAGGTGTGTATGGACTCGGAAGTTGTTATTTCCACAATTCAAGATGGGAGAGGAGGCAAATGTCATGGGTGCAAGCCGGCTATAGTTCAAAGAATTTGTCAGATAATGAAGCTAGATTGAGAGGTGCAATTGTTCCATTTACTAGGAAGCTATACTTAATGTCAAATGGGTTGACAAGTACGACATTCATGCTAAAATGGTGGATTTACTATTTTTAATTTGATGATTATCGAGATCATATTAGAGATCGTTACGATGTTGATGTAGACGGAGTTTCAACTTCGCGCCTTGTAATTTTACCGTTCTATTTTTTTTTTAATGCTTAGACCCTCTTCCTTGATTTAACTAATTTTAAATGGCCAATTAAACTAAATATTTCCCGGTGATTGTACTCACCTTTTTTTTTTTGAACACCTCTTCTTTTTTTTACGCACCTACTTAAAATTTAAAAATAAATAAAGGGTTATGCTAACCGGTGCCCCCGGGGCACTGGTTAAGGAAATCAAAAAAGGAAATTTTTAAATTGAAAATAATACTTTTTAGACTTTCGAGACGTTGACTGCACAAAGTTCAATGTCATATTACTATATTTGCTTCCTTAAACAGTATCCCGGGGGCACTATTTAGCATTTTCCATAAATAAAATATGATGTCAAATTAACAATTGTTTGAACACGAAATCAATAATTATCATCATCACTTCCACGGTTGAGAGTTAATAATTCCCTTCCTTTTGAAACTAAACATAAGGATACATATAGGATGATGTCAGCCACAAAACCAAGAAACCGAACACTTCAAATAAATGCAATACGGATGTATCGAGAGAGAGAGAGAGAGAGAGAGAGAGAGAGAGAGAGAGAGAGAGAGAGAGAGAGAGAGAGAGAGAGAGAGAGAGAGAGAGAGAGAGAGAGAGAGAGAGAGAGAGAGAGAGAGAGAGAGAGAGAGAGAGAAATATGGAACTTAATTTGTTTGTTGAAGAGCCTAATTCAATTCACGTCTCTGTTTGCTAAAAAATATTCATATAAAGGTTGTAGCGGACTAGCATATAGTGAATAAATTAGTTGATTAAATTTGTAATGTTTGATAAATTAGCAGAATAAATTAGCTGATTAAATTTGTAGTGTTTGATAAAATTAGCGGTTAAAATAACTTATAAATATAAAATGACAGAAAAATATATGTTTAATTAATATTTATTTTTTTCAAGTGAGATGGCAGAATTAAAATTGAAATAAAAAATATAAACTATAAGCTCATAAACTACTTGAAATAACGTTTGAAAATAAGTTACAAGTTCTTTTTAAAAAATGTTTATCAAATAGATCTTTTTTATCATATGAACTTATAAGCTATAAGTTCAAAATTCGACCTTACTAAACAAAATAATATTTACCAATGTTGTAAATTCGTTAACATCACACTAATAAACCTTGATGTGTGGAGTAAATAAATTAAACAACCAAATAAAGCGAGAATGACAATAACAATCACAAGAAAAGATAAACAGCGAGAAGAAAAAAAAACACGATAAATTGTTTACCTAGTTCGATCAAAACGACATACTCTGGGAGAGAAAGCAACTCTCCATCCCACTATCAAATGAAGTATTTGTTTACAAAGAAACTCCCTCAATGAGATTACAAGAATCAACGTTGATCCTAATTCTACCATTTGCCCGATCAATCTTTACCTGTGGCCAAAAAAATCAATTTGATAAGTGTTTCCAATGTGATGAATCAATACTCAACCCTAATGTTTGCCCAAGAGAATTCTCTTTAAACCCTAACCTGTATATTGGCATAAAAAACCCTAAAACACTGTTAGGTATCGCGTCTGCGCCTCGCGCAGCTTACGGGAGCAAAAGCGCCATCGCACTAAAACATTGCACCCCGCGGCCAATGCAGCAATGCACTGCTGTTAATTTGTTCTGATCTTCTAAATTTGAAGGCAATTTCAACAATCGAGTTAGTGTTCTAAAAAACACGCATTGATTAAAGACACAATATCAAATCTGAATCATTAAAGTAGCGAATTTTAACGATGTACCTACAAAATATTTGATTTGTTATCTTAAGCTAGAGGCATTTGTGATAAGATAAGATTGAATAGATCATGATGTACGATTGACAATTTTTAATGGAGAGGTGATGCATGGGGAAACCAAGAAAACCTGCGGACAAAAGCAAAAAAATTAGTAGAATGAAAATATTAAGCATGAGATTCTCACCAAAAAAAAAATGGATTTAAATCATTGAATTCCGATGTTTGTGCTTTTGTGGGGTTAGGGACCTCCATAATGAAGGTACCAAGACCTAGAACCACAACGTTATAGACACTACCTAGAGGACAATTCTTATATAAACCTAAATGAAAAATATTTGGATACATGCAATTAAAAAAAAAAAAACCAAATGTAGTAAAATATTTTAGTCATTTTATTTGACATCATTTAATCATATTTTCTATTATTTTTTATTTAATATTGGGTGTGCGCCTAAATGGTTTACATTTAAGATTGTGTCCAAGTAAGAATATCTTTAGTCTTAATTTTGTCAACAAAAAAGGAAATTAATCAACAGATAATTAATATTACTCATATTATATTATACAGTGAATTGTTCACTTTAGAAAATCGGATCCCAATCATAAATTTCAACTTTTAATTTTTGTTGATAATTTTCTTAATCCGTATAATATCGTCAAATAAATCGTTCAGTATTAACGTGAAAGTGGAAAAGATGAAGTATACAAGGTTATTTGTATTCGTAAATTTGACATATATATTACAGTATAATTAATCAATTAGAGTTAGTTGATAGGTTATCACGTTAGTCAAAAGGTTAGAAAGTTAGTTAGGGAAGTTGTTACTCTTAATAATTCAAGGCAAATGCTAAATAGTGCCCCCGAGGCACTCTTTAAGCCTTTAAATAGTAATTTTTTAATAGAATTTTTATCGGAATGCGTAAAGTCAACGCATTGGAAATTGTAGTGTTTAACTTTTTGAATAAAAAGTTTCTTTAAATGGAATGCTTAAAGAGTGCCTCTGGGGCACTCGTTAGCAAGACCCATAATTCAATAAATAAGATAAGATATTCCATTGTATATTTTATTCATTTTTTTTTATCAATTTATATTTATTTAATATGAATTCTTACGAGTATTTTCCTTATAAGTATTCCTATGCACTCTATCTTATTGATATCTACGATTTTTATCCTTTTAATTCCATCATACATAACAATATAATCAAGTTTGATTTTTTGTAATAGAACAATATGGTGTCTTTACTCTTTATTTATCTTCTAATCCAATAAATATTAGTTCAATTCATAATTCATATATAAGCAAAACGAGTGTAACATCGATGAGCACAAGTGTTGGTGTTTAATTTAAAAAATGGAATACTAGCTAGTAGTGCATGCATATTGAAAATGAATACATCATGCAAAAAACTTCAAAAAAGTTTGGTAAATATCGCTTTTATAATGCTCGGAATCATACTGGGACCCTACTTATCCTATGTTAGGTGGAAGCCTTATCCATTACTCGTAAATACATATTCACATAGGTATATAGTATGATATTCGTGTCCACCTTTTATTGGATAAATATGTTATTCTTATCCGTTTTATATCTGTATGGGTATTCACTAAGCAGATAATTCGTTGGTTTTAAAGTATCCGCGAATATTAACAGATATTTATGAATGATAATCTTTTTAATTTTTTTCTTTCTAATTATCTAAAATTTCTTAAAAGAAGTAAAAAAAAAAATATTAACACATAATATTATTCGTACAATTCACTTTCAATTTAATAACAAAGTCACCACATTCATTTTTCTTCTTTTTACCAAAACTTAATATAATATCCATATTTCTCTTTTAAAAAAATAATATACATACATTTCTAATTAAAATAAAGTTCATCACAAAGTTATACGAAATATAAGTCTCTTTTATATTATAACTAAAGATATGTAAGTAATTTTTTTAAACTAATACGGATATATACGGGGTGAATACCATTAAATCCGTATCAATATATATTAAGTAACATATAGTTGAAATATCTATTTATTTATCCGTGTATATCTATTAAGTTATCCACTACCTATCCGTGACAAATTTTATCTCCGTATAGCTTACTTACTAGTGTCGGTACTTGGGGTCCCGCTCATGACTTAACGTACACGGTACACTACATTTTACACTCTCATGTCTCAACTACTATTATAGTGCGATTGACTCGGTCTAGTATTAATGTCGGGATTCAAATCTAACTTTATTTCCACACAAACATGTCGCATTTTATTATGACTACGAGTCAAAATAGTCATAACAGGTACCATCATTAGCTAACAAAAATTTACTATGTCAATAATTGTTGAAAAACAACAATTTATCCCAAGGTTTCAAACCATTGTAAAGAATAAATCTAACAAACAGGGTTTTGTAGTTGTTTAAATAGATCAATGACATAATAATTAATTAGCAAAAAATAATATCAACGCGAATTGAAATGGATAGGTATAGTAGAATTAATGAGTAATTTACTGATATAACCTTGTGATTTATTAGTCAGTTTGATCTATAAGTACAATTAGGAGGTGTACTAGATTGAAGTATTCAATCAAGACTTTTAAAAAAGTTAAATAAATTTTGTGGTATTCAATCAAGATAAATAATTTTTTTTTTCAGGACAACAAAATTCGTTGGTATTCAATTGAGATTTGTTCATACTTTTAAAATGTCTATTGGTATTCAAAAGTCTACCGATTTTGATGGATTCTTATTTGGAATGAATTTTGAGAGACTTTTTAGTTGAAAATACAATTGACAGACTTTTTCAACAATCTCACTAAAAGCCTTGAGACTTTTTTGAACTCTCAAAAGACTTTTTACTATCAAAATTCTTCTTCTTCTTTATTACTTTCGCAGTTCATCATCACTGCACCCGGTTTTTTCTTCTTTTCTTTGTTCAATTTTTCAACAATCTCCCCAAATTAAAGCCTTGAGAATTTTTCAAACTCATCAAGACTTTTACTTTCATCGTCATTATACCGGTTTTCTTCTTCTTCTTTACCTATCAAATATGTTTTTTTGCAAAAAATATTTTAACAAATTCTACATCTTTTTCCAAAGTTTTGATTAATTACGGCAAACATTTTTTTCGTCACATTCATCTGCTTCTATTTCCCATTAATGGTGGTGGTGGTAACCTTTTTACTGGTGATTAGGAACGTATACGTAAAAATGTACCAAAAAAAAAAAAGAAACATATACGTGAAAAAAATGTAAGTTTTTTTTTTAAAAAAAATCTTTGGATTCCCGAAAAAATATAATTTTTTTTATTAAAATTTATTGATTCTTTTAAAATTTTTCTAATATACAAAAGTTTCCTAATTAATATATAAAGTGTTAAGAAATCTTAATTGTAAAAAAATCTTTTCAAAAAAATCTCTCAAAATTCAATCAAATCACGTGTTAAAAATCTTGATTGTAAAAAACTATTTAAAATATCACAAAATCAATATAGTCCAACAAAATCTCATAAAATCATCAAGATTTTTTTTTGTCAAAATTATCTCATAAAATCTCAATTCAATACACCCATAATTTTTATTTTACGGTATCTATACGGACAATTAATAACAAAAGAGAAATTTGAGTATTTGTCTATAATTTAATAAACTCAGATGGTCACATCTACAACCAGTTTGCAAATCTTGTATCAATTTGTATTGAACACATACAGATTAATGAAATGTTATAAAGTAGAAAATTAAAGAAAACACATTTAGATACTATGCCTCTATATTTTAAATTTTATGAGTAATATGCATGTATGTAACATTAGATAGTATTTTGCTTCCACTTCTCAACATTATATGCGTCTGTGCCTCGATATGCACTCACATTATGCATGAGTTGAGTTGGTAAGATAGCTGAAAATTTTCTTTGTTGGTGAGTGAGAGTGATTTAGTGAAACATACTTATAGAAATTATCTATGGCCCTTCTTTTTTGGGTATACATAATGTGACACTTTTGTCTGTTGCAAAATGTTGTAGGTCAATGTCACTTTCGTTGGGAAAACAGCGCCGACCATTATCTACTTCTTTATTCCTATCTCCTCACCATCCACTAATTTATACATCAATATTTTAATGTCCAAATAAAATATTAAGATATAGAAATAAATAAAAAACGATATTCTCACTATTTTAATGTCCAAATATCACAATAATATGTGTAAAAAAAAAACACAATACTCCCTTCGGTCCTTTTTATAAAGAACACTTTTAAAAAATTACACATACTAAAGAAGCACGTTTTACATAGTTATTTTAATTTAATACTCTTATAAATTTAAATATATTTCATGTATATCCTTATTTAATTACTCTTAATTCAACTAACTTACTTATTTTTAATATTCTCTTTCTTAATAAATAAGGGCATACGTGAAATTAAACATTTAAAACATTTGAAAATTGATCAAAATTTCTTGTGAAAAAGACTAATTTTTTTTTTCTCAAAATATTCCTTGTAAAAAGGACCGGAGTAATAAATTTAAAGGTGGGATGTTGATTAAGGGGTCAAAGGAATATGTTGATCCAAATGTTAATGTCCTAATATTTTAATTGGAAATTGGAAAAAAAATTAACTAAAATATATTGTTACGTTATTTCATATTTATAAATTAGTTTAAATGTAAACCACTAGGTTTGGTCTAGTGGTGAGAGATTTGGATAATACGTTATAGGTTCTGGGTTCGATTCTCAGCTCATTGTAAACAAAAAAAAAAATATTAGTTTAAATGTCAATTTTATTCTTAATATTTCAATTTGCATATAATATCAAAATAAATAATATTCATGAAAAACATGTATGAATACTATATTTTAGAGTGATTAGTGGTTAGATAAAAGTAAAACGGATCTAATCAACCAACATAGTGTGGCACAAGTAGTAGATATTTAAGTCCCTTAACCATTTGGTCCTGAATTTGATTCCTGGCCGGTGCGTATGGAGAAACATTTGTTGGGAGATGTCAACCCCTTAAATGGATCTCAATTGGCCGGTGCGTATGGAGAAACATTTGTTGGGAGATGTCAACCCCTTAAATGGATCTCAATTACCTCGAAGGGATTAGTCTCTACAGTTGCGCACGGATGATACATTTGGTTTAACAAAAAAAAAATCTAATCATGGATCTATGAGTTCACAAGAGAATTATTATAGGAACGTGCTAACATGTATCTTAAAATTGGAAGTTTTGCCTAATTCAACCATATAAAATCAATTTGTAAGGTGAAGATTGTCATCTTGCAACTAATGTGAGACTTCTAGACACACTCTCTCACGTCCAGCACTGTTGGATTTGGTGCGTGGATATAAACGGTGGGTGACCCGATAGCGGAAACCTGATAACATGTGGCCTAAAGGATCTTGGAGAGACTCTAATACCATCTTAGAATTGAGATTTTGGTCTAACTCAACCCTACAAAACCGACTTATAAATTGAGAATTACCCTCACTTTTAAAGATACATTCAGGTCATCTTACAACCAATGTGAAACTTCTTTAAAATGTATTATAAGGACACATGTTAAATATTCCACAAATAATAAATATTTCTTGAACTAGGCAACTTTTGACTTATAAAAAAAATGCAGGTTGTAAAAAATATGCACAATTTTTAATATAAAATTTATATCTTGAATTGATACAGTAACATACTAACATATGCCATAAGTACATATATTAGCTGATCATTATCTGATTAAGTTCAACATATGATAATTAATAGCCAAAAATTGAAAATAGAGTAAGCAAAGAGTTGATTAGTCCTTGTTTAAGTAGAACTAACCCAAAAAGTAGAAAGAAAAGGGAACGACAAAATCAATGGTCCCAATGGCACAACCCGTCATGACATTCACACCGCTTTGTTGTTCTGTTGTTCTTTAAGGCGTGAAATATGGAATTTCAACAATTTAAAACAGTCAAGTTTTTTTTTTTTTTGACCTTTGTCAAAAAAAACAGTCAAGCTTTTAGAGAAATATAAAAAGGAAGTACGAAATTACAGTAAAATAACAATTAAAATTTTCTTGTCTAGTGTAACAAAAAAAAAAAACTTGTCCAGTTAGTTGTCTTGTTTATATATCTTCATTCTTCAACAATCTTTAAAGATATCGAAATAAATCAAACAACACTGTAGTAAAAGTATCTTTCAACTTAATCAGGTAGTTATTTAGTTTGAATTTAATTTTAGAAATATAGTTATGTTAAAAAAAATTGAGGAATAGTTTTGTCATATATATTATCTTAGAATTGAAAGTTGGGTCTAACTCATGAATTAAGGTAATTGTTTTCTTTGATATTTTTCTATGCTCTAATATCATCTTAATTAGAATTGAGTATTGAGTCTAAATCATCCTTACAAAGCCGGTTTTGTAAGGATGAATTAGACTCAATACTCAATTCTAAGATGGTATCAGAGCATATCCACGATTCGCTGGGCCACTTTGTCGGGCCGTCCGCAATCAGGTTTCTGATCGGGCCCTCCACCTTTCATATTCGCGCCTTAAGCCCATAACGTTTGGCGCGAGGAGTTGTGTTAAGAAGTCTCATATCGGTTTATGGGATGGTCTGACTAAGTGTTTATAAACTAGAGGCAATCCTCACTTTACAAGCCGATTTTGTAAGAGTCTTGATACTATTAAACATGTGATTAAAGGTTCGATTCATAACTCATGCGTATGTAAAAAATTCGGTTTGAAGACCACGTTGTGTGCTCCACAGGTTCTCTGATAGAGATTAAACATCGTTAAGGACGGTGGAAATTTTGTACCAATATTATGGTAACTAAAAAATAAAAAAATAATAAATTTGAAGTAAAATTTATTAAAAAGATAATATTTAAGAAAGTTCTATACATGAAATTTAGTCAAAATAAAATAGAAAGGTCTATACACAGAGCCGAGTGGTAAAGACGTTAGTAAAAAGTCAAAGTTACACATGTTCCTTCTAGAAACATGTTGTGTTTTACAATATTTAATTTAAGGCAAATGTTAACATGTGCACCTAAGACACATGTTAAGAATACAAATATAAAAATATTTTTTGGAAACATGTGTATTATATCTTTTAAGTATTAATTATAGAAACCTTAACATGTGCCCTATATGCAGATGTTAACGACACCCTTAATTTAATAAAAGGCTGGCTTACCCTTATGGGGAAAGTCACTATTGTTGATTTTCTTGTGTGGGTCATCAGGCCACTTCTAGAAGGCCAATTTACAAATCAAAATGTAGAAAGGGTGTTTTTTTTTTTTATTATTATTACTTCTAATATTTTCAACTCCACAAAAAATATAATTAAATAGAAATAATTTATATTTTATTTTTTAAATAGTGTTTGCACTTGTCGTTGTACCTCATATCTATATAAAATTCAAAATTTGAACTTTATCACATACACTTATTTTATTTTAATAAATCAAGATATTCTTTGGATGCAGAAACAAAGATTGATCTTTGATATAACTGAAATTCATCTAATAAATTAATCCTTTTTAGCAAATATTTTTCATACGCACCGGTTAGAAATTGAATCTTTAACAAATAAGAAGTTTAAGTATCCATCATTTATGCTACAGTGTTTTGGTACACATATACATACTTAATTCATAAAATCACCATTTGAGTTTTCTAGAATATACACTTATTTTTGTAATTTATTATAAAAATATCTTCTCCCCGTCCCTTTTTATACAGCTATTTTGACTAAAATATACTATTGATTTATCTAGTTTTGACCGTATTTTTTTCATAATATATAAATGTAAATATTAGCATATAAAATCTTGTTTATTTTATTTTAATGAGTATTTTCAAAATATTAAATTTTTATAATTTTTATAGTTTTTATAATTTTTTAGACAATTAAAAATATTAATGATTAAAATTGTGCATTGGCGTACGTGCAGTAATGAATCTAGGTCTTATATATAAGGACGGGGGAGTAGTCAAATACTATTTATAATAAAAAAATTGGAGTTTTGAGAAATTTGAGGTGTGAAGACCAGTTGTGAAGGCATGAAAAAAGTTTCTAATATTTAAGTTTTTTGCTTTTCCAAAGCAATAAATCGTCTCAAGATAAGCCTTTTTCGATCAAGAGATAAACAACTCCGACAAGGAAACTTTGTTGAGATTTTTTTTTTCACCTTCCTTGTTGTTTCTTAAAATGACCAAAATGCACTCCGACTTGTAAATTGAGTTTGCTGGTTAGATGCCCGTTTTTATGATTTTGGTGGCCTATGAACAACCTTATAATTTAGGCATATTTTAATTCTTAAAAAACATTGAATTCAACTGCTAAAATCTATTTTTTTTTAATGAATTACTGTCATGTCAACAACCATCAAAAAATAATTGACTCTAAAATATTCTTCGGATGATTATATTCATCATCATTATCATTTTCGTCACATTGACTTTTCATAAAGCTACAATGCTTTGTTGGAAGTGTCAACACCTATATATCAAATGCAAGACTTTTGACAATATTCATGCTAGATGGAAAATCTTCATTTCTATATTTTTAAAGTACAACATTATAGCCTCCACTTTTTTTCATTATTATTGTAACTTCGACGCACGTTTAATTTAGATTGCAACTTCTTATGATATATCATTGTAAATATAAATAATTATTCCTAACAATGTATTATTGTAAATATAAATCTAAAATATATTTAAATTTAAAATCTTCAAAATCTATTTAGACACATTATTTTTAACCATTAAAAAATTTGGTATTTATGGTATATTTGGAATAGCTTATTTTTGAGATTATACAAAACAACTTATGCAAATAAATAAGTTTTTATTATGTTAATTTATAAGTTCCAACTAACATAAATTGTATTATTATAAGCTGTTTTTTAATAAACTACCTTGACAAATCTATAATATAATAATACATAAAAAAATTATTTATTTGTATAAGTTGTTTTGCATAAGCTAAAAAATAAGTATTTCAAGCGGACCCTTATTTATTTTATATATTTTGGCATATGTAATATTAATATACCCCCAAAAAATTATTTTGGGTCCCTAATTTGTAGGAGCCTAGGGCCGTCACCTTCTTCGCCCCCCTCGGATACGGTCCTGGCTGGTTAAGTAGTGAGTGACAGTTTTTTTTTTGGTCTCAACTCCAACATCTACAGTTTTTTATGTATGGACAAATTAATGGTTTTGTATAAATATGTCTGGATAATTTTTATAGTTTATGTATGGTTAGTTTGTTACAACTTGTGTATTTAAACTGATTTATGTATATCTGCATGGTTATGTATTTAAATTTATCGAAATAGAACATGTCTAGTTCTGATCTAGGAGGTGTTCACTGGTTATGCAGTGAACTACAAGATGGTTCGTTGGGTATGCAGTGAATTGTGAAGGGTTTCGCAGTTAACCAGCGAACCCTTCTGTTACAGGGATAACAACAACATAAACAAAACAAATTTAGGAAACGAAAATGAAATGGTAGGCAAATTGAATATAAAAATTTTTATTAAGAAATTAGACAAAAATTACATCATAAACATGTTTATTACACCGTAAACTTACTTGAAAAAGAATACATTAGACATAAAAATTATATCAAACTATATAAGTTTTTTTTCTTTTAGCATACTACTGTACTAACTTATATCAAACTATAAGTTATAAAACTATAAACCATAAAGTGGTAATTTCTTTTCACACCCCTTGTTTCTCTTGTGCCCTGCTTTTTTTAAAAAAATAAATAAATAAAATATTATGCTCAAGTTATAGAACGCGAAACAGGTTTGTAATTCTCAGATTTAAATATTGATAAAAAAAGAAATTCATCACCGGTATTCAAACTCGCCTCACCACCCATTAAATTTTTTTTAAAAAAAAGCACGCTCGAGTTATAGGACTCCAATACTTAAAAAAAGAATTTGGATTCTAGAACTCAAAATGTTTTCATATACGTACGATCCCCACATCTTCACCCACATTCTTTAGGATCCTAAAAACATCATTTACTATAACAAGGAGAAAACCAATTTGTTATGCATCAACGTCGACGTTGATGTGAGAATCATGTTTTCTAGTTTCTCCAGGGGCGGAGCCCCTCATGGGCTGGATAGGGCCATGACCCGCCCCGGTAAATAGTTTGTTTCCAATCCCCATTTTCCTGCTTTCCAGTTTGCGGGAGTTATAAACCCCCTCTATTTAGAAGTTCACATTCTAATTTAGAGGGTTATTAGCCTCCCTTTAATAGTTCTGGAATAAAAAAAATTCTCTATTATTAATAAGTCAAATATCCTTTCTAATTTCCTTTTTGTAGGATCCCTTCAAATGTTTTATTGTTTGATAATTTATAAATATTTTTAAAATGTGTAATTTATTTTGTAATAAAGTACTCAAAATTTTATTTAAAATAGAATTTTAATTAGTGTATAAAAATTCATGTTTGATCAATCTTTTGTTAACAAAATTTTAATTTTATAATATAGTTTTAAAATTTATTTATGTCCATCTTTTGACTATTTTTAGATATTCAAATTAGATACACCCTCAATATGATATGTTTTTTTTAGTAATCTTTTTGGGTATTCGATTTATATTTATAGCGGCCCGCCCCCATTTTTTGGGCTAGCTCCGCCACTGAGTTTCTCTTAGCATACTACTAACAGACCAATGAAGTTAAATGTGACCCTGGTGAGATATGATTCATATTGAATCCAATGAAGATGAAGTAACCTGATCTATTTATTCCAGAGTCTTGTGTTTAATTCATATCACTTTTTAATATATGTTTATGTATTTGTTGATTTTATGTTCATGTACTCCGTTGTTGTTAATAAAAAGTTCACGTGTTAATACAAATTTGTATTTGTTAAAATATTATTGAACAGTGTAACATTATTCAAATGTTACACGGGTGTAATTTAATCATTCTTTCAATGCTAATTTCAATTATTTGTGTTATTGAAACATTATGTTCAAACCACTGACATTTGCTTCAGAAGCAAGCATTGTAAGCCATGAAAAAACAATGTTCAATTTGGTTTTGGTTTTGCATACACAGTTCATGTCAAACTTAGAACCTAGTGCACTAAACTTGATACCAAGTTCAGTTTGAGTGTATTGTTTTTCCAGTTCGGTTCAATTTTCATGAACAGGCCTGCTCACAATTAAGTGCCATACTTGATGCTTAGTGCTCGACTCACATTATTAAGACTAAGGGAGAGCGGAAGAAAGTATATCAACACACAGAACAAGGTATCAGTCACACGAAAAAACTCTTTATTGTATCAAGACAGTACCATAAAATTCTATAAGAAAAAAACTGAGACAACATTCCCAACCACTCTTTTTGGACGGTGTAACTAAATGTACAAATTCCGAGAATGAGAAGGAAATTACAAATCAATGTTCACTTCAAATTTGTAAATGACACGGACACTAAAGAAGCATTGACCTGAATGGATACTTAAGCAGAAGCAGTAATGCACTGTATTGCCTCTTTGCATATACCAGTCATTGTTGCTTCAGGTCCATAAACCTGTAATGAAGTTATCCAAAAGGATTAATAAACCGTTCCTCCAAACAATTTTTCATATCGATAAAAGAGTTGATTAATTAACTAACCTCAATTGGGATGCCAATTTCGTCTCCAAGTGCTCGCATTTTCTCTAGACCCTTTTGGTAGTTCGGACCGCCTCTCCTTACGTAAATGTGCATTCTTGCTGCCTTTAACTTTGATTCCTGGATCGCAGTAGCTCAAAAATCAATCAACTATATACTACAAGAAGACTCTCGTGATACAACTATGAAAAGTTATATGATCGTTGTATTACCTTCTCCTTTAGTGCCCGGATTATGCCACTAAAAGTAGCAGCAACATCTGTAAAGTTAGCTATGCCTCCTCCTATAACAAGAGCCCTTTTTTGGCCATCAGGATCTGCAGTTGCACACTGGAAAGAAATAAAAGAGATTATTGCAGCTACAGAATAACTCTAGTATCTTCAGATCTATGAAGTACAAGTGTACAACAGAGTTACAGACACCGGACACGATACTGACACCAACCAACACGTCAACACAATTTAATCATTTGAAAAAAATAGAAGTAATTGATTGTAATCAGTATCGAACACTAACACGTGTCAAGCACCAGACACGCCTTCAATTAGAAGTGTTAGTGCTACCTACATAGCTTTCGACACTTAAATCGAGGACTGGCTGTTCATGTCACTCCATTTTTCAATCTCTAAATTGATATGTACATTAAAAATAAAGCAAAAGTGAAAATTAATTACATCAATTACAACTCTGGCATACTGCAAAACCTCCTCTTCATTGGGCGCACCACTATATTCTGCATAGTTTCCAAGCTCATTTGCAAAGCCAAGATCTCCTACCTGTTTTAATAATATTATTTAGCATAAAAGTTGTCACTTCATGCTGCAAATATGGAGATTAAGAATGAATATTGTTTCAAAAATAAGAGAAACTCACTGTGTCAGCGTAGATGACACTAGCACCTCCACCAGCAACCATTGTCCAAATTCGTCCCTTTGGGTTCAGCACAGTGAATTTTAGAGATGCACTTGTCTGCAAAAATTAAACAAGTGTTTAAATTAACTGATAACATCAAATCATAACTATAAGTAATAGTATTATTTCACTTATCAAAAGTTATTGATACATACACATACTGACACATCACAAGTAATAATTTTAAAAAATAGAAGTGATTGAATGTAACTACGTGTTTGGTGTCACATAACTTATGAGAAATTTAATGTTAAACACCAGACACACCTTCAATCTGAAATGTCGGTGTCACATATGACATAACTTATGAGAAATTCAATTAAACTGCAGCATTTTTAATTACGCAAGATTCCTCTAGGGGTTATTCAGAATATTAACCGCATATAAGAAGTTAAAAAAAAAATGTACATACACGCACAACGCACACATATTTTCTGGACATACATAGTCTTAACTAAATTGAATAAGAGAGTACATTTAGGTCAGAGTTATATTGCTGTACCTTTTCATCTAATCCATGAATGAAAGACTCGGTGGCACTCAAAACCCTTCCAAATGGCAGTGGAAATTCAATGTTACCCCACCTGCAACCATCACGATAACGTCTGTTCATTTAAAAATAATTACTGAAAAATATCCATCAGTATGAATTAGCACAAGTATGCTGTCCTCAAAACTAACACTTGGCATTTGTTAAAGAGAAAAAACTCACTTCTTGAAATTCTTGAAAGCAGCAGTGTCGTCTAGCTCGCCTCTCATATCCAATGGATAAGGCTTTCCATCAACCAATGTGAAAGGATTCATCTCCAAGAAAGTGAAATCCAGGTCTAACACAAAAGCAAAGTAAACAAATAAATATATAAATTTAAAGAAAACGGTACAGTGGTGTCTTAATATATATTTTGTTAGTTTGTATACCTTGAAACAGAGTGAAAATCACCTTGAGAAATTCCTCGATTTCTCCTTTGATCTAAAAAAATGTCCAGGGTAATCAATCACATTGAATAATATGCATAAATATAAAAATGTTCATAAAAGGTCCAAAGTTAGTTTGTTTATAAAATAACAAATTTGCAGTTAAGTTGAATTTACCTCCAAGGGAAGGGTTGCAACAAGTGGAGCAACAATTTCTGAAGTAAAAGATACTCCTGTTGGAACAAATACAGTCTTAACCTGAAATATGAAAAAACCACTTTGTAGCTTATGGATGATAAACGGAAAATTTTATACATGCAAAGCACAGATAGCATTCAATCTCCAAGATGAAAAGTATTTGTTGCAGTACCTTATCCCAATTCTCTTCAATATCAATTCCTCCACATTCTGAAAAGCTTACGCTGTTCCCAAGTCTGTCAGAGACGATGTTAAGGTAAAACTCTTCATTATGCGGGATGAAAGGTTCAACAATAAAAGTTGTTATCGGTCCCTTGCATCCACCCATTTCAACCTATATGTTCAATAAACACATGACTAAAATATATCAAAAGGGTTGAAAGGAAAATACTTAAAACAACTAAAAAGTAATATAAAATGCAAATATCATGAATGTCGGTTTGAAGTACAGATCCAGGGAAGGAAAAAACACCTCTTTACCAAGACGCTCTTTCACAAATGAAGCAACCTGTGCCAAATCCAAATTCAAAGCAACCAAACCACTTTTACCACGCTTCCCAAATAACATGTCAGGTTTCACAACCAATTTAGAAGAAGAAAGCCAAGGTTCCTTGTCTTGCAACTCGGTGAAGTCAGTGGCCTCCGTAACCTTAAAGCACGCACCAAAACAAATTCATTACTCGACACAACACAAATCCAACATGCACACTAAACTGAATCAAGGCAACATTGTGGAAGCCTATTGATTTCTAAAAAATTGACATTTTTAAACTTTTATCCAACCAACAAATGCTTATGTCAGTAGATAAACTCGAATATTCCAATCCAGATAAACCCAAATTCTTGTGCGACAAGCTATTGTCAAATAAGCACTTAATTAAGCTACTTAGCCAAATATACAAACAATTATACTTTCCTACTTTTAGTAAAAGTGAAACAGTCTTGAATTTACAAATTTTATGTGATAGACTTCATATACTATAAATTCATACTTAATAACTAATCAGTCACATTATAACAAAATAAATGTTTAAACTTGCTAACTCATGATTAAGAATACTTACTTGTGCAGACTTGATCGGTAAGTCCTTGCCAGAAAGTCTCTTAAAGTGTTCCTTCAACAATCTCTTGGAATCATACTCTCTGATCTTCTTGCGCGCCATTTCTTCTTAATCTAGTTCAGTTCATCAACCAAAGTAACTCAATTATCAAATAAATTCAAACATAAAAATCGTCATTTCTTCTCAATCTAGTTCATCAACCAACTAACTCAATTATCAAATAATCATTTCTTCGAAATCTAGTTCATCAACCAACTAATTCATAACTCAATTATCAAATGATTCCAAACATAAAATCTTCATTTCTTTCTTAATCTATTTCATCAACAAACTAACTCAATTATCAAATAATTCAATCAAACATAAAACTTCATTAAGGGATTAAACCCCATATGATTTTTTTATGAAAAATAAAAAACCCATTTCAAATTAACTTCAAAGAACTTCAAATTTGAGATAAAAATCAAAGCTTTATGATTCAGCAAATTGAAGAGAACAAATTGAAACATGCAAGAGAGTGAGGATTTTGGAATTACCGGAAGGGGGTGATGCAGGTGAAATGGGTAGTTGGATCTAACGAAGAGATGAACGAACGATGTGGTTTTGTGTGATGGGTCAATTTATAGTTGAAAGCTTCGTGTTTTTTTTTGTTTGGAGAAGAAGAAAAAAATAAGGAAGAGGGGAATTATGAGGTTGTTGGTTGGGTTGGTGAGGAAGATGGCTATGAAGAAATTGGTTTGGTAACACATGCGCATGTGTGGGGTATTGTATACCTACCTATTGGTCTACTACTCCCTCAATTTCACTCATTTTCAACTTTCAACATTTACCCAAACAAGGGTGTTTTTAGATTTAGGGAAAGATAAAGGAAAGAAAGAAAAAATTCGGAAATGAATGAATGAATTTAGACTATATTTTTTTTGTCTCAATTTGATTGATACAGTTGATTATTTTACGCATGTTGATGCACAATTTTGATGAATAATATTTTTAATTGTATAATAATAAAAGTCAAAACAATATGTGTGAATAGTGCACAACAGTCAACTGTGTCAATCAAATTGGGAGGGAGGGAGTATCTTAATCCAAATTCATTCATTAGTTTATGTGTTTTTCTTCGCTTAAACTAAACACGTCGGTGCTTAATGAGGTTTCTTTGTGGCATTGAGATTTAGTGCAGTCTGACTGTCTACAGTAAGTGTATATGGATTGTTTGATTAAGATCTGACGTTTAGAATTTATAATCAAATTTTAATGTTTATAAACAGAAAATTTAAGATTAAATTTTGGATCATCCGATCTTAATCAGACAGTGGTTATTGGGCTGATTGCACTGCAGTCATTGTTGACCGACTGCACACAATCTGAATCTTTCTTTGTGAGTACTCACTTCTCCGATATCATATATAAACAAAATTTGATTTTTTTTCTTGGTTCATATAATAATTAATATATTTGTTGTACCAAAGAAAATAATAATAATAATAATAATTAATATATTTGTTGTAGGCTTGTAGCTACACTATTCTATTTATATTTTAATGATGTGATGCTCCTTTTCGTTTTTATTTACTAAGCATTAGAATTATCACTTATGAACTTGAAATTTTTCTTAAATTGTCCAAAGATTGAGAGAAATATTTTTAATGGTAGTATATATCAAATTAAACTTAAAATTACCGATGTGAATAAGTTCAAATACGGTTCAGTTTGAAAAAATTGAATTTCTACTCTTAAGTATTGAAAAATGTGTTTTATACCCATAAATTGAGTCATGCTCATCGGGATTCCCTAATCGAGTCATGTATATCATAGAGTAGCAAAAAATCAATTTTTCATTGACATGACTCGAGTCATGGAGCTCAAAATTCAGGTTTATGCTTGGTTTAACAAAATGACTCGATTAATGTTTTTTTTTTTATTCATGACTCGAGTCATGCGTAAGAAAAATAGGAAGATGGCTTACCCCATTGTAATGTGAAGATTATCTGGTTTATCCCCCCATGAAAAATGTTTACTTAAGATTTCATCATTTTGCCACATGTAATGTTAACGAGTTTTGGTTTACCCCTGACTGACCATATCACGTCATCATTTTTGTGGAATCTTAGATCAACATTTTTCATAAGGGGATAAACTAGAGAATCTTCACATTACATGGGGTGATCCAAAAAAAAATTACAGGGGGTAAACCAAAATTTGCATACTTTGCAGGATAAACCTATTTACCCTTAATTTGTTGACTTTGTGTTTAGCATAGTGTTAAATATTAAAGTAAAACAATCGAAAGTTTGATAAGGTGATAGTTTACCAAAGTTGTACTTGTTGATTATTGTATTGTTTCATCGAAAATTGTATTCAATAATATTCCTTATATCATATTGAATAAAATTTCGATTAAACATCTCTTATGCGCTTTTTATAACATTCATGACTGTTCGTTTATTTGTCTTAGTTTGTTGGTATTGAAATAGTCATTCCAATTGTAGTTTTTGAAGATAAACTTTTAAAATGCTTTCGCTTGCTAAACTCGGAAAGCTCTATTCACCCCCCTCCAAAGTGTTTAATGTCGTTCCAACTAACATATGGTCTCTATCATAAACCACATACATTAATTATCGAATGAATCTAAAAAATGGTTTTTTGCTTATATATAGACGAAATGAGTGTGTTCGGTAGAATCTAAGTTTGATTTTTAGAAAAAATAATCTTTTGTCAAATTTTACTTTCATTTTTTTACAACAGAACTCTAAGGGTACGTTTGCTTAAGTTTTAAAAAATGATTTTATTTTGAAATAGTATGCACTGAAAAAGAAAAATAAATGAGATTTTATTGGTTTCTTTTAAGTACATCTATTGTTTTTTATTTATTATTGATATATAAAATTAAACTACATGGATAAATCCAGTCGGTTGATATATTGCAGCAGGACAACAACAAAATTTCCAGCACATTCCATATTTTAATAGTTCGATCCAGTGAGATTTTCTAAAAGAAAATGAAAGAACGAAGAATTTTGATTCATGATTTAGGAGATCTGAAACTAAAATCATGACCTACAACTTGCAATCACTCAATGCTTTTTGAATGAATAAATTAGAAATATTGAAGCTAAAATCGTGGATTCAAATTGCAGTAAAAATCTTCAATGCTTTATATAAAAAATAAAAAAAATAACATGTTAAAGCAAAAAAAATCATGGCAGTGAGACGGTCGACGGTGGTGAATTTACCACCTATCGACATTCAGTTACTAATAAATGAGTGAATTGCCAAATACCTCTTAGAATTTAAAAATTTGTCAAATACCCCAATGAAAATTGGAAATAGGCAAATACTCTCCTGAAATTGTAAAACATCAATCAAATTGCCCCTTACTCCGTTTACTTCGTCTATTTTGAGACTTCAAAAACACATTTTTTAAGTCTTCAACCTCTTTGCAACCAGATGAATAACAAGAACCAAAATAACAAAACTATCATCACCAAAATCGTTCTCATCATCATGATCATTGCTTTCAAAATCAGAACCAAGAGGTTTTAACCATCCAATAGACCAATCTAAGCCATCATATTCAGAATCAGACAAAAAACATCAATCACCAACATCATACTCTTTATCAATTTTTGTCTCATCCAACTTTTCCTCATCAAAATAGACGGAGTAAACGAAGCAGAGTGCAATTTGATTGACGTATTACAATTTCAGATGGGGTATTTGCTTATTTTCAAAATTCATGGAGTATTTGACAAATTTTGAAATTTCGGAGGGTATTTGACATTTTACTCACCAATAAATTTAATGACTTTTTAATAGATTTCTTGTATTTATTAAAATTGTTTCGGTTTTTAGAGAACTGGTCATTGGTCAATGTAGTTGATGGTTTGGTTCAGCTTAATCGGTTTTATTGAAAACTCCTATATACAGTACAAATGAAGGAAAAATAGAATTATGCCAAATTTACATACTTACACGTCGCTAGACTTTGCAAATATAACGAGTAAAATTGTATCACAAGTATTGTTGCAAACACAATAAGGAAAATATTTAGGGACTAAAACTTATTGAATTTTTTTAGGTTTAAAAACATAATTTGAAATATTTATAGGGACAAAAAACTTATATAAATTTGAAAAGCAATTGTATATGATTTATTAATATTCAAAATTAGCCTCTTGATGCCAGAACTGACCCCCGAACCAGATTCAACTGGTGGTGAAAAGCCGAAAAAATACAACAGAATATATGAAAAAGAAAATAGGAGATAAAGAAGTAATCAATATTTTATGATGTATATTATCTAAGTTTAACATAAGTGGCACAACATGTATCTAAACTAATAATAAAGGGAATACTCAAATTTTGGTGTAGCCTTTTTTTGTAATTCCCATAATACTCATAATAGTTTTTTTTTTTATTTTTTTTTTTATACTTCTTCTTTAACTTCCACATTTGTTTAACTTCTATTTTAGTAACTTCTTCTCTCAAATAAAAAGTAACTTCTATACTTTTTTATTTTCATCAAATCATTTACATTTTCTAACACATTTTATTTTCATAAAATTGGGCCACACAGACGAGCACGTTCACTAGTATCCTATAATAGGAATACATAAGGAATTAGATTGATTAAATTATTTTTAAAATATAGTGGACGTGTTATATATCCATGTTTTTGGTTGGTGTTGTTTTTTGTGATAGATATGTGCGACTCAAAAATCATGTTTAATACACGAAAGTGAAGAAAAACCAATTATATATGATTTATTAATATTCATTATTTGATTTTTTTAATTTAAATTTCATAATGTACCCAGTGGTATCATGCATGCATTTAGTTGTGATAATTTATATTAATGATTCTAAGAGTCGTATTTAATATATGATAATGGGAAAAAACTAATTATGTGCTATTAAAAAATTATTTATATATTATTTGTGTTTTTTCATCATTTCTTTAATTAAAATTTGTAATACTTAAATTTCTAAATTAAAATTAAAATTTTATATTTTAAATTAAGTTTAAAATTAATTTTTCAATTAAAAGTATCTAAATTTGATCTCTAAATTGAACAATATTTTTGTACCCAACAATAATAATCACAAATATACTACGTGCGTATTATCTTTTAAAAGTTTCAAGTTGGTCCCTTATCTTTTCTTTAAGTTTCAAGTTAAAAGTTTCAAGTTTGGTCTCTCGGTCATATTCCATTTTATTTTATTTTAATTAAAAAAATAGATAGATAGGAGAAGAAAAAACTTTTTAACTTTTCTTTCCTGGAATTTTCTCTCCTATCAAACAACAAAACAATTTTATGACTTTCCACTGTCTTTCTTTCTTTCCGTTTATTTTCTTTTCTTCAATTTTCTTTCAATAACAAACATAGTGTTCAGTTTCAAATCTCATTTCAGACAAAACCCTCATCACGAAGTTCAGAAACGTGAATCGTGCGAACAACGCCTGTTACCAAAGGTACAAAATTGATAAACTCATGTTTCTGCGTTTAATTGCTTCTTCATTGTTTTTGCATTTCTGATTTTTTTTTTATGCGTTTTTGAATTTCTCATGTGCTGCATTAGTTTCAAAAGGATCCAATGAACTAAATTGTTGAATTCAGTTTGGATAATAAGGAAATAGGTGTTAGGATTCACTTCACAGTTTACAAAAACTCCATTTTTGCATGACCAAATAGTATGGAATTCTTGGAATTATTCTCTTATGAGTTATGGGTATAGTTTGATTTCCTCAATTAAGAGTTTGGGCATGTTTGGATTGACTTATTTGAATTTATCTGGCATAAGTAGTTTTCTGAGACTGTTTGGAAGAACTTAATTTATGATAACTTATGACAACTTTCATAAGTTTTTTTTTCGACTTATTTTCATAAGTTCTCCAATATAGGTTCTGTTTGGATTTGGCTTATGTTTTGAGCTTATGAAAATAGCTTATGCAAATAAATAAACTTTTGTGTTAATTCATAAGTTATCACTGACAAAAATTGTATCTTTATAAGTTGTTTTCTCATAAACTACCTTGAAAAGCTTATAATAATACATAAAAGCTTATTTATTTGCATAAGCTGTTTAACATAAGCTCAAAAGTAAGTTAATCCAAACAGGCCCATAGTATAACTTATGAAAATAGCTCGTAGAATATATAAAAACACTTTATCTTTGTTTTATCTTTTGCTATAAAAATAGCTTATGTAAGCTTATACATAAGAGCTTATCATGATAAGCACTTGTGCTATAAGCTGCAAATAAATTGTTTATCCAAACAGACCCTTTGTCTGTTTTTTGAGTCTTTGTTTGTGTCTCTCTTTTGTGAGATAAACTTGTTGTATTATGAGAAGTAGATGTTAGGTTTTCATTTTTCGTTTAGATTTTGAAAGTTATAGCTTTATAAGTATACGCCTTTTCCATACTACTAATTTACATCTATGTTGTGTATTTTGTCACAATTTAAGCTTTGGATTGTATGGTACAAATGTATAATACTAGATTTCACAAGCCAAATTTATTTGGATAATTTCATAAGCTTAAGGCTTTATTGTTTGTTTAATAATTTTATAATATATATCTCTCACTTTCTGCTCTTTTGTTGTAACTTGTTGTTCTTGTTTCTATATGATTGATACTTATGTTATTAGAATGAGTTTGTTAGCTTAGTTCTTAATTTGCAACTTTTTTCTCATTGTTGCTATGGAAGTGCAAAACAATGGGAACTTGTAAAAGCATAAACGATTGTTTGTAGCAAAAGTAGCAAAATATGCCTGCATTTTTTGTTGTGATATTTTATTTGTATGTAGAAGAATCATAGGACAAAATAAAATGATTTTCAGCTTTGTTGTTTAAACTTTAAAATTGCTTGAAATGTAATTGAATGGAAATCAGCTTTTGATTGCTTTGTGGAGGTTGAATTTTACTGTTTACTGTGATGATTTTGATGTTCAATTGTTGCATTTAGACAATAATTAATGAAATAGTGTAACTTTGGAGTATAAATAAAAGCTAAAAAATACCAGTTCGGTTCGTAACTCCAAAATCAGTTCAAAAACAACAGTGGTTTGGTTTGAATACTAAAAATAGTTCAGTTCATATAGTTTAAAGTCGATTTTGCACCAGGTCGTTTAAAAAATCCAGAACCCGGTGCACTGAACCTTAAAACCAATTCAGTTGGTTCATGACAAATTATGAACAAGTCCAGTTTGGTTTTACCGAACTGTTTTTGCAGTTTAGTTTGGTTTTCCTTTCTGAACCGAACCGAACCTTGAATAGTCCAAGCCAAAATCGTATTTAAGCAGTTAAGAAATGTATACTAAACGACATACCTTGTGACAGTTTCACATTGCATTTCAAACGCCCTCAATTTGAGGTTGAAACGCCAGATCTTCAGATTTGGAGCTCCATCAGCAGCCACAGTGTGCGGCGGAAAAGCTCTCTGCTACTTCCGTCAACACTTTGAAGAAGAAAAACCCTCCATTCCACAATGCAACAAGAGTTAGAGGTATGGAAGGAACAAGCTTCTCATATGTGGAATGTGGCAAATGATTATCTTCGCGAGGTTCCTCCCAATCAGCTCTATGCCGCTGCTGCTATTGCGCTTTTCACAACCCTGCTTCTTCTCTTACGTGAGTGAGTTCGTCTTGTTGTTGAGTTTCCCATTTTTCATTGATTCTGAGTTTTTAATTTATTGTTTATGTTTTTTGTAGTGCGGCTTTTGAAGCGCACTAAGTCTAACACCATTGTGTTGACGGGACTTAGTGGGAGTGGGAAAACCGTTATCTTCTATCAGGTAAGCTAGTAATAATGTTTTTTATTTTCTATTTTATGTTAAACCTTAATTCTTGTGATTTAGTTGGTGAATTGATGAGTTATTTCACCTGCTTGTGTGTGTGTGTCCATTTTGATTTGATGGCTAAAGATTTGTTGAGTTCACATTCATAATGTGCTTAATTTTGTGTTTATTTGTGAAATGAACACTGCATGAAATGAAGTGATACTAGGTGCATTGATTGAAATGTAATGCAGGATTCTGTTTGTGCTATTTAGCAATTATGGTCTTGAGCTATGACTGTGATATTCGATTCGGTCTGTAATCTGAAAACAAGAAATAAATGGATTTTTTAGGTCTACTCTGTGGCAAGCTTTCAGTCATTGCTGACAAGTTTTTGAACTGCATAGCCTAGATTAGTTTGTAATATTACAGGGAAAAAAAAAAATTAAGACCAAATATTGTTTTTATCGTTGTATGTAAGGGATAAAAAGAGTAAAGATTAGCTGGTTAATAATAAACTGAAAGCATATTATTACATTAGGTAACTAATACTACTATTAAATTTCTTTCTATTCATATTTCCTGTGCTGACATGTTCTTGGCACATTTTTCTTATGCCTATGTCAGCTTAGGGATGGCTCTACTCACCAGGGTACTGTTACATCAATGGAACCTAATGAAGACACTTTTATTCTTCATAGCGAAACAACGAAGGTAGTGTTAGCCTCTTGCAGTCAAATACTTGCATGAAGTGGTAAAGGTGTAGGCATGCAGAAATTTTTCCCATCATGTCTATTAAAATGAGAATATTCATCTTTTGTTGTTAATTGAAGAAACATGTCTGGCTTGTCAAATTAGTCATTATGTTTGTTTAATGGTTTGGAATAAAACCAAACAATAGACCATAGATATTGTCTTATGTATTTTATATTGTGACAGAAGAAGATAAAACCGGTTCATATTGTTGATGTTCCTGGACATTCTCGTCTTCGACCCAAATTGGATGAGTACTTGCCTCTAGCAGCTGGCATAGTCTTTGTTGTTGATGCTTTGGACTTCTTACCAAATTGCCGTGCTGCCTCAGAGTAATTCATTTTTCCATTAAACTGCTACTTATCATCTTTTTATAAAGTAACACACTGTCAATATTAGCTATAAGCCGTCGCTGGCTAGTGTTTAAAACTCTTGAAATCTTATAGCATTATAAATTTAATAAGTCACCATTTCTCGATTTTCCTGAGAAAGAAGCGGTATCAGTAATTACAAAGATACTGACATTTTGTTTTACGTATTAAGGTACCTATATGATCTGTTAACTAAGGGAAGTGTTGTGAGGAAGAAGATTCCACTGCTTATTCTCTGCAACAAAACCGACAAAGTCACTGCTCACACCAAAGAATTTATCCGCAGACAAATTGAGAAAGAAATGTATGGCTTCAAGTCCTTAAATTTGTTTATCTTTACTCATTTGATCATTCAGCAACTACTTCATCCTTTCATTATCATTATCGCTTTTGATGGATTATGTGCTCTTCACACTCCCCCTCCTTATCTGTATGCTTTTATCCGAGACAGATGGATATTCGTTTGCTAATCATCCAATGTATGTTAGTCTGATTCTTTTCATGATATCATTAACTCGTGTTATTTTTTCAGCGACAAATTACGGGTATCAAGAAATGCAGTTTCAGATGCTGACGTTACAAATGAGTTTACTTTGGGGGTACCTGATGAGCCATTTTCCTTTACACAGTGCGCTAACAAAGTTACAACTGCAGATGCTTCTGGTTTAACCGGGGAGTTATCTCAGCTAGAAGAGTTTATCAGAGAACACGTGAAGCCATAAATGGATATTATGTTTAAATTCTGTTGAGTCAAATTTATCATGAATGGGGTTGTTCCTTTTGGATTTTACATCTTAAAACTCAACACAGGCTGGACTAAGAAAAAGAGAGGGCTAGGGTAGGAATCACCAGTTGGGATCCACGAGGATCGACTTTATTGGAAGTCTTTGAATATTGATTTGATTATAATGATTCAACTGTTTGTCCGGATACTTCAATTTGCTTCATATGTTCTCAACTGTTCCCCAGGTGTTTGTTCACCTGTCCTCAGCTTTATTTTCAGAATGTTTTCTGCTGCTGTTTTCCATTGGGTGTCACAATCAAGAAAAATATTTGTTACCATCAAAATGCAGCTTCGAATATCATTTCCCAAATCATGCAATCATTTTGATCCTTCCCAAATCTCTCCCATCTCATTACATTTTTGCAAGCATTCTTTGTCTTCTAGAGAGATATAAGTCTATGAATTGTTTGATAATGGTTTTGAATAATGAAAGGTTTTGGTAGTTGTTCATGACATATATATATATCCATGTGGATTGCAGAGATAGATTGTGATTGATGCATCAAGAGATCCCAACCTCAACCATGGATTGATTTTGCTGTGGAATGGATCCATCAATATAATGTTTATTAAATTAATTAAATGATGTATAATTAACAACTCATGTGATTGCCTCAAATATTTTTTGAAGTTATGCAGAAGCTATTAACATCGCTTCTAATTACTAAATAGACAACCTATGTTACAAAATTTCAACTTACAGGATCTAAACAGAGTCAAACTCATCGTAGGTTATATTATAAGCAATCTTATCTTCCACTTACAATTTTTTTGCAAGACGTAATATTTCACAACTTGAACCCCTTGTGTGTTTTTTCTTTTCTTCCTGATGTTGCATAGGTTCCCTCCACTGGAAGTACAATAATTCTATTCGAGACATTGTTAGACACAAAATGTGTACATCCTTCTCAGCCAGGATTCAAACGTTGGTTCCCCGCATTGTGGGAGAACTTCTTGTGTTTTAGACGCACTACAACAACTCCAACTATTCATTAGTAAATTGCTCTTTTATTTTCCATGGAATGAATCAATCAATGTATGATATTTTGGCACATTTAACTTGGATGGGAGACATCATAGGCAAACAACTTACACCACAGGTGAGAGAACTTGTATGAGTTTAATCTTAAATAATACAGTAATTACAAATATGCATCCCCAAAATTACCGCCTCATAAAAATGACAGTCCTTTGAACACTTTTCGGGGAGAAGAGAATCTATATCTATGATTAATGTTGTGGAATGTATCATCATCATCATCGTAGAAACTGACATGCACCAGGACACAATTTTGACAACCACAAGTGCTTCAACTTCACTATTAAGGCAAAGACGCTATAGCATGGAATGTGCATTATACCTACGGCCAAGTACCTAAAAGTCCAACAAGAGGGCAACAATCATATATCAACCAAAACTGCTCATTTCAATCTACAAGATTAATTTCATATCCAACAGTTGCCTTCAGATATGTTTGGATTGGTGATATACGATTGAATGAAGTGGAACATAATGGAATTACATAACACTCAATTTTAAAAAATCTAACCAGCCTACTCCATTCCGCCAAGCCAAACATATCCGAATCAGCATCAAATAAGATACACATGCAATGTTACACAATAATTTTTTTTCTTCTTTCTGGCATGGTGTATTGGTGACCAATTGAATTTAGGAACATACCATAAGGGTGCATATGGGGAGGACAAATCAAGGAAAGGGTAAGGCCAACTGTAACAAAAGGATAGAAAATTATGAACAGAATTGTGCCGATTGAAAAGAAATAGTAATAAGATGGGATACACGGTTTTACCTAATCGAAACAACGGCGTGGATGATCCACTGAAAAATCACAAATGTAGCCGTCCACAAGATAAAATATGCGGATCGAAACACCGGAAAACTCTGCATGTGTTGAGAAGAAATAGTTGTTGTAAATTTAAAGTAGATGATTAAGGAGAAATATAAGCAAAAACAGGAAAACATAAACTCACCATGCAATTCAATGATGTTTCACCAAGGAGTAGCACAGCGTTAACAGAGTGCATACTAACGGTGAACTGCAAATTGAAAAGTGAAAGCATTTTAACATAAACTGTGAAAGTATGATGTTGATTATATGCTAATAGCATCAACTATTCAATGGAAATCTCAAACTGTTTTAACCTTTTAAGAAAAATGAAACAAACGCGAAAATAAATGCTATGTGATCGCGTTTCATTAGGGGTTAGGTTTTTATTTCGTCTTCTTTTATTCTTTCTTATCTTATGTAGCAAAAAGAAATGCTAAACAGTTCCTGAAAACTTTATCAGTATCTAAGTTTCCAACCAAAAGATGAAATTATAGGCAAGGGACAATTATACTTACAATATCGAGACCGGAGCCTTTGGGTGACGTAAGAGGATAAAGAATGAGCCAGTATACAATGTCAGTGAGCATCGAAGCACCTGCACAAGTCTACATATTTAAAAGAAAATTAAAACAAATTGATATTGATTGCCTCCTAAGTTTAAGCAGTTAATAACACAATAAAAGTCAAATAACGTCGCAGTTTTTTATTGATAAGCTGAACAAGAACAAGGTCAACAAGAAAACATCGAAAAAAACTATGACTGTAACAGAGAGACTGCATCACGGCCTTCTGAAAAATGCTGATCCCATATTTAAAAATAATAAGCTTCAAATAATTAACCAGGACTTTTAAATCTTAGAAGGTTGTGACCAATTAACTTTCTTGGTAAGGATAGCATAACTACTTTTCCAATGTAAGCATATAGCAGAGTCCTTTTTCAGCCATGATTTGACTAAATAATATTACAGCAGAAACTACATGGCCTAACCCAAATTTGCAGGGTTGATATGTTGGGAAAAGGACAACCACTATCGGGCCACTCGGGTCACGCTCCAGATGTCTACACATAGGCACTAAATAAATAAACACTAATAAAATCATCAAGAGTAAGTTACCTGAAATAATATTTGAATAGTATAACCCCTTACACCAGCAGTATTCTGACCGAGAGATTCCCGATAGGTATACGAACTCTTAGATAGGAAAGGTATATCTGAAATTCCATCGAGTCTTGGAGCCACAGAAGTGCCTCGTTCTGCATCTGATGTGTTTCCCTCAAATTTCTTGTGGTTGAAGTAAATTTCATTGAAGGAAAAACAACATGCAAGCTGGAATTGAAATTAAGAGAGGAAGTCTCTTAGAAAAGATATGAACAAAAACATAGAAAAGCAAAGTTGATGGACATGTTCAGCAGTTTTTTCTGTGGAGCATATAATAACAAAATTTCAATAATCTGATTAGACCAAATTCCACCTCCAAAAAGATGAAAGAACTGCAAAATTACTACACTACAGGAGTTCGAGAAGTGAAGTGGTACCGCAAAGTAAATAGTGACCAAAGCAAATGTCCACCTGTTCGGCAGCCAAAAAAAGGGCAGAGAATCAGAATATTTACAACCAAAAGGGGATGCTCAAGATGGCAGTGTTTCACAGAACAATTCACAAATATTAACTATTAAATACCCAACTTGTGTATAAATCATAATAAGCGCCTTCTTCACTTTAACAACGGCTCTTCATTGGACTCAAACCTTTTGTGCCAAACACCATCCCAATAAAATACAGCTAATTATGCAAGTAAAAAGTTTACAACCAACGGAAAAAGATATTTAATAAAACGGAAGTTTTTATCATGAAAGATTTCTTCACAAACAGCTCATGTATTATAGTCAACCAATCAAATTGTTTCTTGGCCGGAAAACACAGTAAGTGAATAGCTCAATTACGTGTTTCTGATATTGTCATGAGCTATTTTTTCGTGACAAGTAGCATTTCCAAAAAGTTTCTTGTTTTTCTTACGTAGCAGCATTGTACTGTAGAACCGATTACTGAGGAAATGTTCTTAAAAATCCTAATATTACTGAGAGTGGACAGAAGGTTTGGAATCCAGTCTTTTTAGTATAGAGCCGATTACTGAGGAAATGTTCTTAAAAATCCTAATATTAAATATTATTAAAGAAACGAAACATAAACGAATGCAAATTGAATATATTAAGCAACAAGTAATAGTTTACTTATTCATTATCAATGAAGAAAGCATGCATACAAATCTACAAGCCTTGAAAGTTTAGTTACTTCAAGCAAAAGGCCTTGTTTGGATAAACAATTTATCATATAAGTGCTTAACTATAAGCTGTTTCTATAACAAACGATAAAATAAAGTTAAATTGTTTTTTTTTTTGACATCAAGTCAAATTGTTTTTATATAAGCTATAAGTTGTTTTCATAAGCTATCTTAGAGAGCTTATGGAAATAAGCTAAAAATAGAATATGGACATGTCGTAAGTTGTTTGCATAAGTTCTCCTAGATAATCTTACAAGTGTTTAGGCTCGTAGATAAACTCAAATATGTCAATCTAGATAGACAACAAGTCTATAATTTCATGCATGTATAAGGAGTTTCATACAATACACGACAATAATATAAAGAATATGTGCAATTTAACTTACAGAGTGTAGTAGAAAAATATGCCACCTCCATTAACAACTACATTAGCAATGAGCAAAGTCAAAAGCACAAGAAAAGAAATTATTCTGTAAGCAAGAAGCCAATTAGGATGGATTCCTTTAAGACATGTATTCCATGCTTCATCTTCGTATAGCAACCCAACCGTTTCTCGCCGCCCTTCTTCTACCCTCTCATATCTTGATTTATTGAATTCTTCATACTTCCATATCAAAAATGATGCTAAACCCATAGTGGAAAAAATAAATAGTGCACATACGAAAAATCTCCAATTCAACCAATAACTCAAGGTATTAGTATCTGGTGTCATGGTAGATGCCAAGTGTGGCTCGAGAATCCTGTAAATTAGTGTTGAAATTCATGAGTTGCTAGTACTTCCAGTTATAGCTTTTAGTCCAAACTACTTAATTAATTGCTTATAGCATAAGCGCTTATCATAGAAGTGCTTATTTACAAGCTATTTCTATAATTAAATAAAATCAAATTGTTTTTTTATAAGCTATAACACATTTCTATAAACTCTTGCAAATAGTTTCACAAGTACTTATGTCAGTAGATAAGCTCAAATAAGTCAACCCAAACAACCCTTATAGGAAAATAAGAATGGCCTACTTGGATAAACAACTTATTTGTAGCTTTATAGCTACCATCTATTTTCATAAGCAATATTGTTATAAGCTCTTTCAAACAATATCTCACAACACTTATGTCAGTAGATAAGCTCGAATAAGCCAATCCGAACAAGCAAAGAAGTATCCTAAATTCTCAATTAATTCAGTTGATCACAAAACATATGGTTTTAAAATCAACTATGTTAATCTAGGATATGATAAAGTAGTTGAACCCAATCTGGTTACTTAAGATGGGTTTGAGCAAAATTGGAAAAAGTTAAAAACTTGATGAATATGAAAAAACAGAGGAGTAGAATGGAAGCACTTACATTTGAGAAGTGAAATTAAGAAGATGGTGGTGTCAATGCAGTAACAGAAAGAAGATGCTTTGGCTTTGCTTCTTTCTTTGTTGCATGAGAGAGAAGAGAGAGAGAGATATGTGCAATATGAAGATGTGATGAATCACATCAACACCAACCAATAATAATACTACAAACTAAGAATAAACAAATAAATAAATATACTCGTATAAATTATGGTTGACATGTGAGAAACGTTTAGGATATGAAATTATTTGTTATTGGAGTGTTTGTATTCTGAGGTTGAAAAAAATAAGTCTACTATAAAGGCTCTCAAGAATGATATAATCGTGTTTCTCGTGCGCCCTATTTTTATTTATCCGCTACTTAAGATATAAGTAGCGGAAGATGTTTGAGAAACTCATATGACGCCAAAAGAAATTTCCTTAGATTATTCCATCAAATCTTACCACGAACCATCTATACTAGATTTAACCACCAAATCTTGCTGTTTTCTTTTTCATTTTCAATGACCCCATTTTTTGTTTTTGGGATCTTCTACTGAGATATAAGTCTTCATGAATTGTTTGATAATGGTTTTTGAATAATGAAAATCTATTGTGATTTGTCTCCTAAAAGGTTTTGGTAGTGGTTCATGGCATATATATCCATGTGGATTGCAGAGATAGATTGTGATTGATGCATCAAGATCCCCAACCTCAACCATGGATTGATTTTGCTGTTGATCCATCAATATAATGTTTATTAAATTAATTAAATGATGTACAATTAAGAATAAGATGCATCACTACTCAGAAGCTATTAATATCCTTTCTGATTACTAAATAGACAACCTATGTTACAGAGTTTCAACTATCCAAACAGAGTCAAACCCATCATAGGTTATATTATAAGCAATCTTATCTTCCAGTTACAATTTTTTTGCAAGAGGTAATATTTCACAACTTGAATCCCTAGTGTGTGTTTTTTTCTTCCTGATGCTGCATAGGTTCCCTCCACGGGAAGTAATTCTATTCGAGACATTGTTAGACACAAAATGCGAAAATCCCTCTCAGCCAGGATTCAAACATTGGTTCCCGCATTGTGGGAGAACTTCTAGTATTTTAGTCACACTCCAACCATTCATTAGTATATCTCTTTTATTTTAATTGGAATGAATCAATCAATAGGCGCAAACAACTTACACCACAGGTGAGAGAACTTGTATGAGTTTAATCTTAAATAATACAGTAATTACAAATATGCATCCCCAAAATTACCGCCTCATAAAAATGACAGTCCTTTGAACACTTTTCGGGGAGAAGAGAATCTATATCTATGATTAATGTTGTGGAATGTATCATCATCATCATCGTAGAAACTGACATGCACCAGGACACAATTTTGACAACCACAAGTGCTTCAACTTCACTATTAAGGCAAAGACGCTATAGCATGGAATGTGCATTATACCTACAGCCAAGTACCTAAAAGTCCAACAAGAGGGCAACAATCATATATCAACCGAAGCTGCTCGCTTCAATCTACGAGATTAATTTCATATACAACAGTTGCCTTCAGATATGTTTGGATTGGTGATATACGATTGAATGAAGTGGAACAGAATGGAATGATATAACACTCGTTTTTTAAAAAATCTAACCAGCCAACTTCATTCTGCCAATCCAAACATACCCGAATCAGCATCAAATAAGATACACATGATAAATTGTTCCCTGCTTGCAAGTTTATTTTAAGTGTAACATATTTGAAGACCTTGACCAAAATTTTATAACAATATTCTAGTCTCAAAATTATTCTTTGTTGAAATATATGTCAACTAGTGGTAAAAAATAATAATTCCGGCATGGTGTATTGATGACCAGTTGAATTTAGGAACATACCATAAGGGTGCATATGGGGATGACAAATCAAGGAAAGGGTAAGGCCACCTGTAACAAAAGGATAGAAAATTATGAACAAAATTGTGCCGATTGAAAAGAAATAGAAATAAGATGGGATACACAGTTTTACCAAAGCGAAACAGCGGCGTGGATGATCCACTGAAAAATCACAAATGTGACCGTCCACAAGATAAAATATGCGAATCGAAACACTGGAAAGCTCTGCATGTGTTAAGAAGAAATAGTTGTTAATTTAAAGTAGCTGATTAAGGAGAAATATAAGCAGAAAGAGGAAAAAATAAACTCACCATGCAATTCAATGATGTTTCACCAAGGAGTAGCACAGCATTAACAGAGTGCATACCAACAGTGAACTGGAAATTGAAAAGTGAAAACATTTTAACATAAACTGTGAAAGTAACATCAAATATTCAATGGAAATCTTCAAACTGTTTTAACCTTTTAACAAAACTGAAACTAGTAAGCAAATGCTAAACAGTCCCCAAAAACATTATCAGTATATTCGTATAACTTCTTCAACCAAAAGATAAAATTATAGGCCAGGGATACTTACAATATCGAGACGGAAGTCTTTGGGTGTCACAAAAGGATAAAGAACGAGCCAGAATACAAGGTCAGTGAGCACCGAAGCACCTGCACAAGTCTACATATTTAAAAGAAAATTAAAACAAATTGATATTGATTGCCTCCTAAGTTTAACCAGTTAATAACACAATAAAACTCAAATACCGTCACAGTTTTTTATTGATAAGCTGAACAAGAACAAGATGAACAAAGAAGAAAACATTGACAAAAAATATATGACTGTAACAGAGAGACTGCATCACGGCCTTCTGAACCCATATTTTAAAAATAAGCTTTAGATGTCAATTAAAGTTTTGAACATTTTACTCTATTCAAATAATTAACCAGGACTTTTAAATCTAGAAGGTTGTGACCAATTAACTTTCTTGGTAACATAACAACTTTTCCAATGTAAGCATATAGCAGAGTCCTTTTTCAGCCATGGTTTGACCCAATAAAATTACAGCAGAAAGAAACTACATGGCATAACCCAAATTTGTAGGGCTGATATGTTGGGACAACGACAGCCACTATCGGGCCACTCGGGTAATGCTCCATACGTCTACTTATAGTCGTCAAGGGAGTGTATCTCACCTTACAAAATGGCTTTGTAAGGATGAGTTAGACCCAATATAAAAGTCTAATATGATATCAGAGCCTATAGATCCCAGCTACCCATCACACTATCCACGCGCCAAGCCATAGTATTTAGCGTGAAGGGGCATATTGAGAAGAACCAGAGTCCCACACTGAAAACAGATAAGGCCTGGAATTTTTTTAGAAAGAGTTCCCCTCCTCGCCTTACAGGCCGGTATGCTAAGGATAAGTTAAAACTCAATATAATAAACCTAATAATCACAAACAAGAGAGATAGTGCAGCTAAAAGGACAGAAAAACAACAAATTCAGCAAAGCTGGTAAGTCTCAAAAGAAACTATTAGTAGAGCATCACAATCACAAAGAGGGTATACTGAAACACTGAAAATATAAATCAGATGTCTGCCGGTGTTGTATGCAACAACAACAACATCTAGCAGTATTGTGACAATGTGATTAATCCATTATAAATTCTATTTGGCACCTTGTAAAACTAGTTAAAACATTGTGTTATTTAGAAACCCTGTTTTTTAACAGTGTAAGTTTCCAAACCCACTTGGGTTGGTCTGGTGGTATTGGCTTGGGACCTGGGAGTGTGCTCCTCCTTAAGGTTCAGGTTCGATTCTCTCTGGTGCCAATTTGGGTGGCCTAATTTAGCTTCTTTAAAAAAAAAACAGTGTAAGTTTCCATCTCAAAAAGACAAACTTTTCCAAGCTAAACAATAATTTGCGTATTTGACAAAAACAAACTTCTCTAAAATATTTTCAATCCACATATTTTTTATCTGCTTCTACCATCTTCAATTACATCCAATTTCTTTCGCAAAACCAATATTATAATGAAAAAACCACAGTTTGCATGTTCTTCCTAAACAAAAATTATACTTAAAAGTGAATTGTAGTTGTTGACAAAGACTCAAAGTTGGACACAGATTAATTAAAACAAATGCCATGCACTAAATAAATAAACACTAATAAAATCATAAAGAGTAAGTTACCTGAAATAATATTTGAATAGTATAACCCCATATACCAGCAGTATTCTGACTGAGAGATTCTCGATAGGAATACGAACGCTTAGATAGGGTAGGTATATCTGAAATTCCATCAAGTGTTGGAGCCACATAAGTGCCTCGTTCTGCATCTGATGTGTTTCCCTCAAATTTCTTGTGGTTGAAGCAAGTTTTATTTAAGGAAAAACAAGATGCAAGCTGAAATTGAAATTAAGAGATGAAGTCTCTTGGAGAAGATATGAACGAAAACATAGAAAAGCAAAGTTGATGGACATGTTCAGCAGTTTTTCTATGGAGCATATGGACATATATAATAACAAAATTTCAATAATCTGATTAGACCAAATTCCACCTCCAAAAAGCTGAAAGAAAAGCAAAATTAATACAATACAGGAGTTCAAGAAACGAAGTGGTACCGCAAAGTAAATAGTGACCAAAGTAAATGTCCACCTGTTCAGCAGCCAAAAAAAGACAGAATCAGCATATTTATAACCAAAAGGGATGCTCAAGATGGCGGTGTTTCACAGAACAATTCACAAGTATTAAATACCCAACTTGTGTATAAATCATAATAAGCGTCTTCACTTTAACAATGGTTCTTCATTGGATCCAAACCTTTTGTGCAAAACATCATCCCAATAAAATACAGCTAATTATGCAAGTAAAAAGTTTACAACCAAGGGGAAAGGATATTTAATAAAACAGAAATACTATTTATCACGAAAGATTTCTTCAGGAGAAGCTCATGTATTATATAGTTAATCGATGAAATTGTTTCTTGGCAAGAAAATATATTAAGTGGATAGCTCACTTACATGTTTATGATATTGTCATGAACTTTTTTTTCTTTTTTTGCAACAAGTATCATTTCCATAAATTAAAAAGTTTTGTTGTTTTTCTTATGTACCAACATTGTACTGTAGATACAAGATTGGCGATAAAGAGTGGACAGAAGGCTTGGACTCCAGCCTTCTTAGTATAGTGCAGACTATAGAGGAAATGTTCTTAAAAAGCCGTAATATTAGATATTATTACTGATACAATTGGTAAGGTGTATGTAAGTAGGGACATGTAGGTGCACCAGAGAAGCATTCTCACTAGTGTTGTAATTAACTTGGTGGGAAAAGCATGAATAGTGACAGGTGGCATGGAAGAGAGAGAAACAGGATCTGATGGTTATAAGGAGGAATGAAGGTTCAGTATGGTTAGGCATTGATTTGATTTGAGTAGTCACTCTACCTGGGAGACCTGGAGCTTCTCGAATTGCTCCCTCTATCTTTACAGCTTATTCATTTCTTTTTCATAGTTTATACCATTGTACCTTGCCCAGATTTACACTGAATCTGGAAGATCCATTACTATCAATATAATCATTCATTTCCACCACTATTTTCCTACTGTTTTATCTGTTATTTAGCTACCTTATTACCATGGATCCTATCAATTACTAACAAAATGAAACATAAAAGAATACAAATTAAATATATTAAGCATCAAGTAATAGTTTACTTATTCATTATCAATGAAGAATGCATCCATACAAATCTACAAGTCTTGGAAGTTTAGTCACTTCAAGCAAACAAGGCCTTGTTTGGATAAATAGCTTATCATGTAAGTGCTTATGTATAAGCTATTTCTATAATAAAAGAGAAAATAATTTTATATATGAGCTGTCTTGGAGGGCTTATGGAAATAAGCTAAAAATAAATTATGAACATGTCATAAGTTGTTTGCAATGCATCAGCTCTCCTAGACGGTCTCACAAGTGCTTACGCTAGTAGATAAACTTAAATAAGTCAATTCAAATAGACATGATGTCTATAACGTGTTATCTAATTTCATGTATGTATAAGGAGTTTCATACAATACAAGACAATAATATATAGAATATGTGCAATTTAACTTACTGAGTGTAGAAGAAAAATATGCCACCTCCATCAACAGCTACATTAGCAATGAGCAAACCCAAAAGCACAAGAAAAGAAATTATTCTATAAGCAAGAAGCCAATTAGGATGAATTCCTTTAAGACATGTATTCCATGCTTCATCTTCATATAGTAACCCAACCGTTTCTCGCCGCCCTTCTTCTACCCTCTCATTTCTTGATTTATTGAATTCTTCATACTTCCATATCAAAAATGATGCTAAACCCATAGTGAAAAAAATAAATAGTGCACATAGGAAAAATCTCCAATTCAACCAATAACTCAAGGTATTAGTATCTGTTGTCATTGTATATGCCAAGTGTGGCTCGAGAATCCTGTTAATAAGTGTTGAAATTCATGAGTTGCTAATACTTCCAGCTATAAATTTTAGTCCAAACTACTTAATTAATTGCTTATAGCATAAGCGCTTATCATATAAGTGCTTATTTACAAGCTATTTCTATAATAATTAAATAAAATCAAACTGTTGTTTATAAGCTATAGTAACATTTTTCTATAATTTCTTGCAAATAGTCTCGCAAGTAGTTATGTATAAGCTTCCATAAACTATTTTTTACATCATAAGATAAACTATGTATTGGAAACTTATGAAAATAAGATTAAAAAAAACTTTGAAAATTGTTATAAGCTCTCCTAAATAATCTCTAAACTTATGTCAATAGATAAGCTTGAATAAGTCAATCTGAACAAACAAGCAAAGAAGTATCCTAAATTCTCAACTGATTCAGTTGATCACAAAACTTATGGTTTTAGAAAATAAAAACAAATAGGCATAGGAGTAGAAGCACTTACAGTTGAGATGTGAAATTGAGAAGGTGAAGACTGAAGGTGTCAATGCAGGAAAAGAAAGAAGATGCTTTGGCTTAATCTTCTTTCTTTCTTGCATGAGAGAGAGAGAGAGAGAGAGAGAGAGAGAGACGTGTGCAGTGATGAATCACACCAACACCAACCAATACAAACAAAGAAGATAAATAAATATATAAATTTGTTGTTATTAACTTATTATGGTTGATTGATCAATGATACCAAATTAATCAAAGATTCATCATAGATTCCCAAAACGGAAGGGCTTTTAACGGATTAAGCTTATTTTTGGGGCATAAATTAATTAGGATTTATTAATAGTACAAAATAAATTGGATTTTTTGTTCACCAAAATAACTAAATTTGCATTTTTTTAGACAAAAGTAGAAAATACTATTGAATTTAGATCTTCTAGAATGAGTAAAATCAGGTTAGTTTTTGTTACAAAATTTAAATTAGGTTTATTTAGACAATTATATAGTAAAAATTATTGGTGTCTTTAGGTATATGTTTGGTTCCAGGTTTTTGTTAGGATTACAATGTTAGGTTGTTAGTATTATAATATCTTTAGTATTACAATGTTATGTTAGTTTTTTCTCCTTTTTATTCTTTGTAATTTATCAACCCTTTAATTAAAAAATGAAGAAGAGAAAACAGGAAGAAAAATTGGAGTGGATCCGAATCCAAAATTTACACACTCTTTACCCTTCCACGTGCAGTAACTCTTGTCTATCTTTCTAGTATTCCATTCCTCGCTACTACTTCATATAAAGGGTAGGTGTTTATAAATACCACATGAACCAATCATGTTTGTTTCCATAAAAAAAATTCAATTCTAACCGACTGTAGGCATAGATAAAATGCAGGCATTACAACACGGATGAAAGTTGAAACCTAAACATAACATATTAACAAAATAAGACCAAATAAATAAATAAAAAATTAAATGTAACCAAAAAAAAAAACATTAATGAATACTACATCTCAAGAGTTTGCATCATTGGGCTAATCCGTAGAGCATCACAAGTTACATTCGTTTTTCTAGTAAACAAACAATTTCAACTGATGCATAGAAGACTGTTTCTTTTACCTCCTAGTTCTCTCACCGATTCTCAAGATAAGCTTATCTCGATTCGCCTTGTCTATATCTTGGCAATGCAGCAGTTTTGACCAAAGAATAGCTAAATCATTTCATCAAGAAAAAAAAAATCAATGAAAACTCAATATAAAAAATAAAAACTTAACCTGACAACATGCAAAGTAAATTTCATAGTACTTTGCACTATATATGTTCAAAGCCATGGTCAGACTTGAAATTTAGCAAAAATAAATTTATTCACCTAAAAACAATTTAAAAGAAAATAAAAAATCCCAAACATGATTGGCTTGGCCTTGGCGTAGTGACTCTTTTTCTCGCTTATGAGTTTTCTATCTTTCTCTATCCCAAACAATATAGTGAATATTTACGAAAAGAAATATTGACATTACAAACAAACAAAAAAAAATGCAAAAAATGTGATTTTACAACACACCTATTTTGATTTAAGAGACATGCATTGTAAATTCCAACCCTACCACAATACCATGATGTTGTTATTGATAAAGGAAACCGCTTTTGGGGGGAATGAAAACTAAGGAAGGTTAGTAGATATTACATCAATTTTCAACATTGAAAAAGGAAAATTAGATCAATCTCACTGTAATATGTAGTATATGAAATCACCTCTTTAATTCAAGTCACTCTCTCCCAATCCCTCTCTTCCTCTCACAATGGTTTAACTGTTCTTGCGGTTCATCTTTCCCAATTTTCAGCAACCGACTTTCGAAAACAAACTTTTTTTTTTGTGGCTAAACTTCACAAAAACAAACTTAGTGTGTTGTGGATTGTGGAATCAGGAATAGCTACACAAATTTTCTTTTTATGATGGTAGCAGTTGCAAAAATAAAGGGAATGGAACCGCTTCGTAGATGTTAGTTTTTTACGTGAACAATGATAGTAGAAAAGAGAGAAGGAAATATGTGCAATTTTGTGTTGTGGCATATGTAAGAACTGCTTGTCTATTTGGTTGTATGGATTGAAGGGTAAAATAGGTATTAAAAAATCTCCTTTATATTATGTTATAGATAAAATGAACACTTTTTAATTCGTTGAACTATATATATATATATATATATATATATATATATAACTATCAACAAGTTTTTTTAGGAAAATTAACTATCAATAGATTGTTTTATACATATTTTCATATTCTACACATTATTTTAGAAGTGCTATAATATTTTTGAACATAAAAAATTTTGTTAGAATTTTGCATTTGATTATTCCCGGAGTTTTTCGGTTATTGAGTTTTCATATTTGATTGTTTATGTAGTGAATACCAAATAATTTTAAAATGTTGAGATTTTGTAAAGATGGCAAGGATAAAAAAGTAAATTAATTTTAGAATCCCTTCCCTCTCCTTGTGAACCAAACATATATTTAATCAAAATACCTCCTCTCTCCTCTTCTCAACCAAACATATATATGTAATTAAAATTTCTCTCCTCATCTTCACTCCCCTCCCCTCCGTTGAACCAAACAGACCCTTAAGCTCCAAAACTGAAGGTTCACGTGGTGGGAAGTTTCAATTGAATATGTGACCATATAAACAAATAACAATTTAGAGGACAACTCACACATAATAAAAAACATGTTTCTTTCTCTACCAAAAAAAAGAAGTGTTTCTTTTATGTACACAAGCATATCCTTCTTCATAACTATTGTATTTTTAGATAGTTTAGTGGTTAGAAATTTGATCATTGAAATAAATAAGTAAAGTGTTCAAAATTCGGAATCTCAATCCTCACGTATAAATGCGATGCCGATGTCCCTACCAAGTACCAACTCAAAAAATGGTCTCTATAGCTTACTGTTACAATTCATTTCATGACATGTTTCAGGCTTTGATTACATTTTCTTTGTAGCTTTAGTAAAATTACAGCGGATCACCCTCTATGTTTCATGCATTAAATAATACAACATTATTCTCAACTAGTTCTCACTTTCTTTTTTACCATGCACCTTATATGTTCATTTGATAATTAACAAAATGTTATAAGCAAAATACCCCCGGATACAAAATTTTCAAAAAAAAACAAAATGTCATAAGCCTTCAATCTTTTTTCTTTTATAAATAAAACAGTTAACGTCATAAAAGAAAGAATTGTGATGACTTCAAAAATAAATGCTAACAATTGTTTTTAAGACATTCACTTTCTAATTGAGATTTGGCGTTGCACTTTATTTTTTTGAAATTGAAAATGAAGGAGATGAACAATTTTACCTAGAAAGTGAATGAAGAACATTTTAAAAACGAGTGTTGCTATATGTAGTAAAGGATTCCACTCATGAAACCCGCAAAGCAATACAAGCCCCTTTTTTTTTACTGAGTTACAAAAAATAAGGAATTATAGTGGTCAAAATTGATAAATCATGCAGATGAGTGTTGCTATATGTAGTAAAGGATTTTCACTCATGAAAATTCGAGAAGCAATACATGTATTTTTTTTTACAAAGTAGTCAAACTTTCAACCTTTTATTTGATAAAAAAAATCCGAAAATGTAGAGGTCAAAATCGAGAAATCATAAACTTATTAAGTGATCTTGCTCAAGTGATCAATGAATTTTTTCTAGAACAAATTGTTGAAGAAAACTTATTAATACCAATTAATTTTTGTTAACATATCATACCAATTTATGGAGAAAACTGTCAAATACCCCCTAAAATTTTAAAATTCGTCAAATACCCTCTTAAAATTTGGAAATAGGCAAATACCCCTGAAATTATAAAAAGTCAATCAAATTACCCCATGACGTGGACTCTGACTGGTAGTGCCAGAGGGCAATTTGATTGACTTTTTATAATTTCAGTGGGTATTTGCCTATTTTCAAATTTCAGGAGAATATTTGATGAATTTTAAAATTTTAGGGGGGTATTTGACAATTTACTCCCGATTTATGATTTCCTTTTTCCGATAAACAATATTTTCATTTAAAAAAGGTGAAGGTATCATTAAAAAGACGGGTTTATTTAACAATTTGCATAAAACTAAAATACACCACCAAAAATAAAAATTCCACAAAATTAAAATAAAAATTTAAAATCTAAAAGGCCTCATTGGGCTTTCTCAAAAGCCCAAAAATCAAACCCTAATCCCCAAATTCCACAATATAAATTCTCAATCAAACTCACAAACTCTCATTCCCCACCCATTTCCCTCTCCCGGCGCAAACCCTAATCCCAATATCCGAAGATGCAGATCTTCGTCAAAACCCTAACGGGTAAGACGATAACCCTCGAGGTTGAATCTTCTGACACCATCGACAACGTCAAGGCCAAAATCCAAGACAAGGAAGGAATTCCACCGGATCAACAACGACTCATCTTCGCCGGAAAACAGCTCGAAGACGGTCGCACTCTCGCCGACTACAACATCCAGAAAGAGTCCACCCTCCACCTTGTGCTCCGTCTCCGTGGTGGTGCTAAGAAGCGTAAGAAGAAGACTTACACTAAGCCAAAGAAGATTAAGCATAAGCATAGGAAGGTTAAGCTTGCGGTTCTTCAGTTTTATAAGGTTGATGATTCTGGGAAGGTTCAGAGATTGAGGAAGGAGTGTCCTAATGCTGAATGTGGTGCTGGAACTTTCATGGCTAATCATTTTGATCGTCATTATTGTGGCAAGTGTGGTTTGACCTATGTTTATCAGAAAGCTGATGCTTAATTTTGAGTTTATGTTATGCTAAGTATTTTTAATTTGGATATTTAGTTTTTAAAGTTTTGTTATTTATCATTTTGGATATGTGGGTTTGTTGACAATTTTTGTTACTACTATGACTGCATGAATGGTTTAATTTTAATATACTATTTTGTGTTAATTTTATTTATGATGTTGTTTGATATTTCTGATTTGGTGTGAATCAGATTTGTGTATTACTGTTTAATTTGTTTCAATTGCGATTGTTTTGGTGGGTTGCTTTAGATATTAAAAAATGTTGTTGATTTAGGTGATTAGTTTGTGTAATTATGCCTGTTTTGTTGGAAATGTATTTCCATTAGTAAAATTGTGATTGGATAGAAATTTTTAGCAGATTGTATGGTTTGAGATTGAGATGTTGAATTTGGATGAATGGTTTGATCTTAAGTATAGTACTAATTGCTGTGAATGATAGTTGTCTAGTATCAAGATTCTCTTGACTTTTAAACTTGATCAAACTTAAGGAGATAATATAGAGATTAAGACCTAAATTTCTGTATTTTTTCCTGAAGTTTTGTTTTTTCAATTGAAAGAATCCATTTCCATTGTCCAGTGTTGTATACTTTTACACCCGTGATTGAAAAAAGGTCCAAGTGAATATGGAGATTTGTGATTGAGATGTTGTATATTTTTTCAATATATCAACCTGTGATTGTTTTTTAGGTGGAGTTGATTATTCTTTTAGTAAGTATATTATGCCGGTTCATTATGGTATACAATGGCCTAATAATTGGGATCTCTGTTTATGATACAACACAATATAGTAATGGAATTGATTCTTTCAGCTTCCCATGAACATATTTTATATGGTGCAATTTTGTCATCTGCCTTATGATGAATAAGTTTTATTCAAAGTTGATAGTTAAGACATTGTTATGATAGTTAAGACATTGATAGTTAAGACATTTTCTTCACTTTTTCTAGTTCCAGTTTTGTGATAGTTAAGGATGCATGACAAGTAGTTAAAAACATTGTATGTTCACTTTATTGGTCTAAGAATAGTTAAGGCACTGTCTTCAAAGGTGCTAGTTTCATTTTTGTGGTATTTTCGTAGCTTGTTTTTGAATTATTTTATTCAGATTATATTTGCACGATAAGAAAGATGGAAATTTTGTGGTTTTGTTTTCACAATGACTTTGTTTTTATTTTATTCTATAGAGTTATAGGCATTAGCCTAATTTCTGCGATCTTTGTTCTATTTATCAAATTTAACTACTTGCCATGCATCCGTTTCTTCCTTTTGTTGAGGATAATTGTTCTTGCTAGATAAAAAATTGATGTTTTGGCAATTTTTTTTTAAGAATTAAGAATGCAAAACAATTATTTTGTTCTTACTTTGAACAACTCAAACTTCTTCGATGAAGCCATATTTGTTAATAAGGATTTGTGATTGTCATAATGTTGCTATTTGGTTCTAGTATGATGTTTGCTTTTTTCCACTGCCAATTGAAAAACATGTCCACCGCAAAAACAAAAGATGAAAATGTAAAACGATGCTGCAAGTGCAAACACATTATTCATTGCAGCAATATTTGGTCAATCTAAATGATAGTCAATCTAAATGTGTTGTACTGTCCTGTCGTATCATGTTTGTAGGTGAATTCTAAGGTGCCATACCTTGTTAAGTATTGTATGATGCATAACAAGACCATTTAAATCTCCACCGTTGGATATTGAAATTCCACCGAAATTCCACCGCATCTATCTTGTTTTCAACTGATATTTTTCCTCACCTTTGCGAAGTGACCTAGGCAGAAATCGACCTAACTTCTGGTGTTGTCATGCCAACCTCCATATTCCCTTGGAAAAACTAGTTTTCATTAATTAAAGTCTGAACACATGATGAAGCATTGAGGCTAATATTACGATACCTTTTTAGTATAATCACTAATCACTAATCACTAATAAGTAATAATCCAGGGGAAAATAGCTAAAAAATGTTGCCATTTGTCACTGGTAAGTGATAAGCAACAATCCATGGTTTCTTTTAGTTTTGTTAGGAGAACTGGGAATGGGACTGGTCAGAGCTTTTATGCTTTTATCGAGCCCAATTCGAATTGGTTTATTGTATAGATAATTGTTCTTTACTCTTCTACGATGCTACTCACATTAATTTTACTTTTCTACTTTGTCTTCTCTGTATCTTTATCATAATTGCTATAGGCATACTTCCACAAATTATATTTATAAGTAAATTTGATTTTTTTTATACGTTGAATAATGAATATATGTGATCTATAATATAAGCATATACCATACATATATTATTCTTCAATGTATAAAAAAAGAAGAAGTTAAATTTGCTTAAAATATGATCGGATGGAGTATTTGTTTTGTCCTCTGTGTAGCAAACTATGGTTATTACTTTGCAAGAAAGTTTTAGGGAATTGTGAGAAAGTTTTACCACGAATAGATTGTTATTACTTTCTAACATTTCCTATAATCCTACCCTTTTAAAGCACACAATTAAACAGAAGCATGAATTAGACAAAAATACATAGCAAAACAAAAAAACTTTTACATGTCGAAGCATTACACTTAACATTTAATTTAGTGCATGTTTAGATTCAAGTCGAGTCATTGTAATTTTGACAAAAAATATATTTTTGAACTTCAACAAATGAACAAAATCACATTACTATGATTTTCCCAAATCTATTTCCAATCCAAACATACACCAAATCTCTGTAAAGTGTGACCAAGCATGTCTAGGATAGTTCCTGCCACTTAATTTAATTCTTGAAATGATTTTCTTCTAATTTTTTATATTATTTTACACTTTTCAACTCTTTAAATAACTCAACTATTTTTTTAAAATATTAATATCACCATAAAAAAATCTAAACTATAGGTCCCGATGATTCCACAATATATTTATATTTTAAGTTAATATGTACAAATAAGCTAGTGAAATAAAATAGGTCAAATGTTTAGTGAAAATAATAATTCAAATATATCTATATTATACATAAAACATAAAATGACGTATTATTAAATAACACGATACATTTTTTTCTTCATCAAATAACACAATACATGAAAAATAAGTCAAAAGAAAATACATTAATAAATTCATAAATGTTAAAATAAACTATTAGCACAAAATGCATGAAAATAATAGATTTTTTTTTTTTTAAAAAAAAGAATAGCAGTGCAACGGTAAAATAAATTGAAGGATTGGACACAACTTGAATAATGCTACGGTGCTTTAGTTGGATATGGAATTACATAAGGAAAATGATTACATAATTCCACTCACTAGTCACTAGTATTCAAATTGAGAAGATATCAACTCTTCAAAAACCATCTATTTCCAAAAAAAAAAAAAAACTATTTCTTTTGAAAAATTGAGAAGATATCAACTCTTCAAACTTACCACCAAGTTAACCTAGATAGTCAAATGACAAACTATATTAGTCTGAATTATAAATTCTCTAATCGATGACTATATAAAAAGTTTATAGTAAATTATTGTAGAAGTTTGTAGTTCTCCTTTTGTCATTGTGTAGAATTGTGTTTTTTAGTGTGCTAGGTTTAAAAAGTACCAAAAAAAGTTGTGCTTTTCATAATATAAATTTTTAAAAGAGCCACAAAAAATCTGAAGCATCAATTAGAAGAGAAAAACAGAACCGATTAAAAACTTTGTCAACTTCATTAAACTACAATTTAACTAAAGCTCTTTTTATAAGGCCGGATTTTTAGTTTATAGCTTATATATAAGTTCATATGAAAAAAAACACCTATTTGATAAATATTTTTCAAAAAAAGCTTATAGCTTATTTTTCAAATGTTATTTCAAGTAGCTTATGAACTTATAACTTATCATTTTTTTTCTTCTAATTTTACCCCTGCCATCTTACTTGAAAAACAATTAAATATTAGTTAAACATATTTTTTTTTATATCATTTCATACTTATAAGCTAGTTCAATCGCTAATTTTACTAAACACTACATATTCAATCAGCTAGCTTATTTATTATAAGTTAAAAATTAGTTTATAAGCTATTCACTATAAGTTCATCCACTATAAACTAATTTATCAGCTATCCGCTATTTTTTATTGAACAAAGCCTAAACCTTTTTAAGTCCAATTAAATAGTAGTATACTAACTCTGACCAAGTAATGTGTATTGACAACCAAGTAGTAGTTGGAAACCTTTGATTAGATTTCAATTGACAACAGTGACACCTCAATGTGTCACTCTACAAAGTTTAATGATCTAAAACTTGGCTCACCAATTTTAGTTCAAACTTCAAAAAAACACTTACAAATATTTTTAGTCCCTTTCCTTGAAGTTGAACTACTACATCTCACAATTATGAGATAGTCTATTCAAGTTCTGATTTGTGTCTTAAAAGCTAACTCAATTTACTCTTTCTCTCATTTTAGGTATCCATTTCATGCCATGAAATTGGTGCATAGCTTTGCACTTTATAGTTTTCTCATGTTCATGTAGATAGCAAAAGTTTCAGTGAGTCAAAGACACCTAATGTGAAATAACAGCTTGGAATATGAGTTGTAAATATGGTATAACATATTTAAAGAAGACAAAATTTTATCTTTTTTTAGAACAAGAGCAAAATTAGCCATTTTTGGATAGATGTCATATGCAAAGAAGCTTCTTATATTGTCACCTTTGATACTCAAAGTTAGTAAAAATATTCTTCCCGTTACTTATAATATAAATACCAACTTTGTCCCTAAATATAAGTTTTGTTTGAAAAAAAAAGTCTATAAGTCTCACATTTAAATTACTAAATATATTTATCAACTTTCTTATTTCTTATAAAATACCTATTGTTAATATTACTAAGTATCTTGGAACATACTTTGCTTTTTGTAAGAAAAGTATATGATAAATCAAAGATAAAACATCCATATTTAAAAGGGTATGTTAGAATTATTAATATACAAAGTTGACGCATTATAGCCCGTTTGATACATTTTTTTGGTGAAAAAGTTATTTTTTAAATAAAAAAAAACCACTTTTAAAAGTTTCATCTCGTGTTTCAATTTTTCTAAAAATAAGAATAAAAACCGATAGTGCCGTATCCGAGGCAGGGCGAACCTCCTAGGTCCATAAAAATAAGTCTAAAATTTGGGTCCCAAAATAATTTTTTCAGGGTACTAACAAGCCCAAGAAAAAAATAAATATCAAATTCTTAATTTTGTCTGTCGAGTCTTACTCTCTATCAGTGAACATATAAATATATAGGTATTAATTATGAATCAGTGATATATTTGATATGTTGATAATTTATTAGTCTACAATTATACGTAACTATCAATGATCAAGCGTATGTATCTCTTATTCATATCAAATATCAAATTCTTTCCCAGACCACATTCGTACTACTTTCTTATCACTACACACACATTTGCATTTCTTTTCTTCTTGCAATTTCGCTCAACCATCGTCTTCCTCCATATTTTTTTTCTCTACTGCAACTCATCAATTATCCTTAGTTTTCTCTTATATAACATATTGATGTGAACACGATTATTAGTGACTTTGCATGATTGCATATAGAAATTTGAAATACACATATGAATTGTTTTGTATGAGTATTTTTTAGCATTCAATTTTTATAATACACTAATTTTGTCTAACTTATGTAAAAAAAAAAGACATGTCTTATGTTATGGTCAGTTTGTTAATAAAAGATTTTTGCTGCTAACAAAAATAAAATATGTGTCTTATGTTATGGTGAATTTGTTAATAAAAGATTTTTGTTGGTACTAAAAAAAAACAAGGGTATTGTTTGTATTATGAAAAGTCCACACCAAAATTCATTTATTCTCTTTATACTAGTACTACAGGGCCAGATACGCGCGTTCCGCGCCATCCTGTGTCTAACTTATGTCCATAAAAGAGATATGTCTTATATTATGGTCATTTTGTTAATAAAATATTTTTGCTGCTAAAAAAAATATGTGTCTTATTTTATGATGAGTTTGTTAATAAAAGATTTTTGTTGCTACAAAAAAAATCAAGGGTATTGTCGGTATTATGAAAAGTTCACACCAAAACTTATGTATCCTTTTTATATATAGTATAGATATAATATAGATAGATATTAGTTAGGGTCTAAATTGTAGATTCGTCCTTAAACCACCAAAATATTAGAAACGATCCTGAAAAACGGCATAAAAAAGCTGTTAAGCTAACATATTTAGTCAAGATTATGGTTTTCATCTTCTAAGATTTAAATTCAAATCTCATACTAAACAAAATTTAATTTTTAAACTTAATTAATTAGTATTATTTTTTTGAAGACTTCGTTAAAAAATTTGTTTTTGCCTCCTAAATTTGTTGGGTTGGTCCTACCATATATAACCCTTGATAAAATGTTCAAAGCTTTCCTTAACACCTATTTTTACCATTCATAAGTTCATAACCAAACTTTTGCTTTAGGAAAACAAGAAACTAAAGTAACTTTCACAAGAACTTCATTATTTTTGCATGAAAGTGATTTCCTAAACTCTTCTAACAAGATATAAAAATAAGATCTAAGTAGGAGTGGATATAATTAATGCAGAAGGAATAATCACACAATCTTTTAGGGTTGTGACAAAATCATCAAAACAGAAAAGTCCAAAATATAAACAATGAATATAGCTTAAAAATGAGCTCATATAATTATTGCAAAAAGCCAATAACATCTTTATCTTTATAATAACCTACAAAAATTGACTTAAAAGATTAATAATGCATCAATAAGAGAGGTATATCCGCGGTTCTTGATTCCTACCTACCTCACAACTTTCGTTAAATTTGTTTGTGGGACATAGAAATTTATCATAACATGTAAAGAAATTTCACAAATATGGTTCTTTGTGGAAATATCTAGTCCTAGTCACCCTATGAACTAGGCCAAGGCCTATAAAAATAGGGTTGCAAATGTTAGTTGTTTGCATTAAAGAAGCAAGCATTTTCATATTAAACCCCACCCACTTTAATGCAATGACCTCATGGAACAAAATCTAATCCATTTTAAGATATGATAAGCTAAACCTCTTTGCCAATCTTCTCATAACACAATTTTCTTCATCTTAGCACTTTCTAAGGACATTGATACTATATGCATGAGGTGTTATTTTTTTTTTTAGTAATTTAGAATTGAAATATAATATTATATATAATCATATTCTCTAACATAACGCGTTAAATCTAAAAAGAGAGTTTAATCGCATTAGTCTATTAGTTTATTTAAACATAAGTCTGATTATTTATTTAAATACGTTGATATGAAACATTATTTTAAATAGGTTAATAGTCCTTATCACACTTTCAAATGAAGTAGACCACCTCATGCGACATTAGTGCTGCGAGGTGATTTTGTGTGTGTAGAAAGATGAGAGAAACAAATATAGAAAAGGTGATCTACAAGGAGAAAAAATGATCATGAGAGAGGACAGGAGAAAAAATGCAGTAGAGGAACCGCATCCACTCTTAAAAAGTCATACCCAGACCAAAAAAATAAACCTATAACAAACTATAAATCAGACGTAAACCTTTTATATTTTTACGGACCAGAGACTTATTAATTGCAAAACCTAACTCGATTCAACCTATCCTCGCCTTATTTATATTTAATCTTGGTGGACATTTTGTTGAATGAATACTGACCCTCCAAAATCTAACTCATGTGCAATCAATCACATGGGATCGAGTTAAGGAAACAACAGAAAAAAGGTTTTGAATGAAATGGATAATACATGGTTAGTACATAATCCTATAACTCAAATCTGAAACAAAAATAGATGAGAAGTGACACATGCCAAAGAGAGCACAGAAAGTGGGGAGGATACTTTATTTCATTGGTCAATTTGTTTTGCTGTCTTGCATGAAAGACAAATCCTAATAAGATGCCTCTTTAATTAACTTCTCTATATGCATGCCCTTGTGGAAACTTTCACTTCTTTCTGCACTTTCATTTTCATCTAGGACAGAGAGAAGGCTTGGAGAGTTATAAGTGTCAATAAAAGAGAAAACAACACATGAAACAAACAAGTACTTTAACTCATTCTGCAAAGTACCATAGAACTTTGAGCCACTGCAACCAATGGAAAGTTTGCCCGTTATTATAATCTTCAAGGTGAAATTATCATAAACTCTATTCTAAAGGGTGTGATTGTAATTGTACGGATCCAGAGTGCATTCAAAGACCATGATTGCATGCAGTCAACAAGATTCGGAACGTCTAATTGAAATCAGACGATTTAGATTTAAAGTCAGAAACTTTACTATTTTGCAAAATTTAAAACTATATCAAGATCTATGCCATTTAATTTTGATCAGACGGCTAGCATCTTCTGACTGCAACGTAACTGAATGGTTGATGACTACATAAGATCCAATTCCTAATTGTACTCCTAATATTTGTTAACATTGATTAGATAAGGTCTGAAAATATGTTTATAAGTAACGAAGATTTATCACTTGTAAGTCATTTTGGTCGGGGTTGTGCAGGTCCAAACCGAAATTCTACTATGGTATTAGAGTCTGTCTAAAATTTGTTAGGTCATTTATTATCAGGTCACCGTTATCGGACCACTCGAGCCATACTCCAAATGTCCAGCTTTAGATGTGAAAGTTAAGAGTCTCACATTTGATGAGATAAATATTATAGAAAGTGTTTATAAGTGGTGCATACAGCATAATCTTCACGTTATAAGCCGGTTTGTAGGAGTTAAATTAGGCTTGAAAAAAAATAAAAAATTCAAATTCACCAATTTTTTTTAATATCAAATACACCACTTGTTTAGCTTCAGTGTTGGAGTGGTTTCCAGCAAAGAAAATCACAATTATATCTCAAAATCATTAAAGTGAGATGATGATTGATTGATTATGTGTCCAACTTCAACTATAAATGCTTCATTGTGTCAAAAGAGTTACATTACATCTTCATATATCTTATACCTCTTCTTTCTCTTCCCTTTTCACACACAAACACTCATCACTCATCTCCACATTCAAAAAATCTCATGTCAACACTAAACCATCTCTTTGATCTTCCAGAACAAATATGTTATGTACAATGTGGATTCTGTAACACCATTTTAATGGTAATTAATGAGTTCTAAACTTCACTTAATCTTAATCTCATATCATTTAGATTATGTAACACCATTTTTGTTCTGTTTCAAATTAATTCAACAGGTAAGTGTTCCATGCAACAGTTTATCAATGGTTGTGACAGTAAGATGTGGTCACTGCACAAGTCTCTTATCAGTTAATATGATGAAAGCTTCTTTTGTCCCTTTTCACCTTTTAGCATCTCTTACTCATCTTGAGGTAATATTTCAAATACTTTGTGATTATTTTCTTTAATATGAAATATTTATGTATTTATATATACTATATATTAATTTTAGTAACATATTTGTGACATGTTTTCAATTTTTGTAGCAAAAAGAAAGTAGTAGTCCAGATGAAGATGCAAACAAGGGTTTGAACAATAATAGTTCATCCATGATGACTTATTCGGATTGTGAGGAAGATGATGTAATTCCAATCACCAATGTCGTCAATAAACGTATGTATCCTTTTTAATTTAATTAATTAAAAGATAATTACTTACTAAATTTAGTATAACAATAAAAAAATTATTTATTAGGCCATAAGGTGTCTGCTCAGTGATAAAAGTTCGTATAATTTTATAAGAGATTAAATCTCTTCATAAACAGTTGTAAAATGATTATTTGTAACACGTTAATTAATGATTTCAATATTTATTTGATGAGTGAATCATTGTTCTATGCAGCACCAGAGAAGAGACAAAGAACACCATCAGCTTATAACCGGTTCATCAAGTAATGTTACACTAAACAAAGTTACACTTTTATATAGACTTAGAAATTTTGAATTCTAATATTGTGAGTAATATTTTTAATGCAGAGAAGAGATTAAAAGGCTTAAGGCTCAACACCCTGACATGGCTCACAAGGAAGCTTTTAGTACAGCTGCAAAAAATGTAAGGCCTAATTTTCTTTTCATAATCATAATCATGTGATTTTAAATTGCGGTTCTGATACTGTTGCAGTTTTGCAGAGACCTCTAAAACTGTTATATTATGGAACGCAATTTAGAAAATTTTCTAAGACATGTGAATTAATCATAATTTTGATTTTTTTCCCCCTCATTTTAGTGGGCCAATTGCCCCCCAATTCAGTTTCAAGGAGATGAAGAGAGCTGTAACCAGACAGATCAACTAGTGGATCTTGACTCCCAAGTGGACCCTCATGATGCTGAGGTAAAAAAAAAAACTTAAAATTTTGATTTTATAACTTGTTTTCTTTATAATTGAAATTTTAAAAGAAAATTGGAAAAAAACTAATATTATTATTTTAGCTTATTAAAACTTGTTATAAGTAGTAGGAGGAGATTCTTTGGTTTGACACTGTGTACATTTATAGTATTAATAGTTCCTTTCTTTATATCACATGGTGGTGAATAGTAAAGGTAGAGTTCATGCATTCAATGGCAAAGACTTTAAATCATCATGTTGTTGGTTTCCAACCAGCATGACATTGATCCACTTATTTAGAAATTTATTGTAGATTCTCATATATTATAGTATTCTATTATTGATTGCCATTTGACATTATATTTTCAAAAGATTATACTTTTAAGTTTAGGAGAATTCACATTCACATCTCCTATGGTACACTTAAATAGCACACATCCTTTTTTTTTTTTTGCACACCATTCTTATGTTAATTAGTTAAGGAAATTACATAGTTTTTTTTTTATTTTTATTTAGACATGGCACATATATTATCTCTTTTTTATTGCGAATGTGAAATTTTAGTAAAATATCACCATAAAGCAGAAATTTCATATTATAACTTCAGAAATTTAACGTTCAATACATTAGAACACAATATTTGAATTGCCAACGCAATATATATTTTTTAGTATTCTAAGGCCCAAAATGACATAAACTATAAACGAGCTTTTAGTTCACCACGTGGTAGGGATATGTGGCCGTGCAAGCAAACAAACCGATAATGCATTTGTAATTTAACGGAGGTTAACGTCTATTACAAAATAGAAGAGATGTATGTGTTATTAAAGCTTTGAGTGCAATTTTCTCCAAAGGTTAACATTTAGATAATTGAAATATAAACTAGTATCATTAGCCGACCAATCTCAAATCAATGATCAATATCAACTAATGCATGTAACGATGTGTTTTATTTACCGCGGTGGATCCATGTCCATCACTTTCATGAAATGTCATTTATATTTGCTATAAAGCCAACTTTTTCATTGGCTATATATATACATGTAGATGTACTTGACTATTGTAATGACTGCACCATGATGACTTCATATGTGAAAATTTTCAGGTGAATGAAGAAGAACATGGATTCCGTGGAAGAAAGGTACCAAGAAATTCCATCTTGGAAAGGACACCATTTGAGTGAATTAATAATATATGCTGATCATGAGAGCATATATGACAAGGAAAAAAGCTGCTATTTTTGTGTTTAACATTAAAGATGCATATGCATCTAATGAAGTCATTTTCCTTCCGAAAGAAAAAAGAAAAAGATGCTCTTGGTAATGAACAATGAATTAAGAAGTAGGTTCAAGAGATGACAATTTGTGACACTTTAGAATTTCTTAAATAATTGACAGTTTTATCTCACAACTTTTTTATATATGTATTCAATTAGCAATATTTATGATGGTGAGAATGTTTTGTTTCTCTGTTCAATTAGTAGGCTGGTCAAAGAAATCACTACAGTCAACAAATATGGAATTTAAATAAAAAAAAAAAAATTTCCTATTTAGAATTTTAGATTATAAAGCCTATGTTTTTAAAGGGTTTTAGTAACATTTAGAGTATCCTTAGTAACATTAAAAAAATATTACCCTTTTAGTAGCTAATTCCTAGCAAATAAGTTTACCTACAAGTTATGCATGGGTTGAGCGACAAATTGGCTGTGAAATATTTTCCTAGCTAACTATAGTTAACCTTCAATTAAGAACACAGTAAGGTGTTGCAGGAAGCTTTGAAGTAAGACTTAAACATAAGTATGACATATAAGCATTTGCTAAGATTTTCTATCATGGTAGTGTAAACTTTGCTCTTAGAAAGTTAATTATATATTTTTCCAGTGTTGCTTGAAAAATGTTACTAAAGGGTAAATCTATAGTAGTGATTTTACAGAAGATGGAAGAAGCACCATATTATAATGATCTAGAATTTACTTATCACCAAAGAACATACCTATAATAAATGAATCACAACCCTTCCATTCTTTCAACAACAAGTTCATGAGGTGGTAACTATACGTCTATACTTTTCACAAGAAGGATGTTACTGAGAAATAATTCAAAGGGACGGGGACGGATCCACAAGCTTATCACACTGGGGCCGAAAAATAGTAAAATAATAAAAATAAATGTAGATTTTTCTGTTACACTATCCATGTAATATTTTATTTATGTTATCGTGTTATATTTACGAAGTTCTTGTTTAATAGTGACTGATGACTAATCGCCTCCAGGAAATATGTGGGGCACAAAAAATGAGTTATTCCCCTCAAACGAATTTTGTTCATACACAAGAGCCAAATATCAAACTTTTGACCACTTACTTAAGAGACCCAAAACTTTAACCACTTAAAACAACTATTTTTTTGTTAATTAAAAGGCTATATTTTTACTAATTCAACATTTATAATTGTTCGAGAATATAAATATTTTTACACCATAAATACATATCAATTAAATTCTTATTTATATAATGTAAATGATAAATAATAGATATAATATACCAATCGTATATGATATATTATGTATATGTATGTATGTAAATGAGGAGGAGGGGGGTTTTGGCCACTGCTTGCCCCCCTCCAGGTCCGTCCCTCCAAAGGGATATCCCTCTTTCAAATTTAGCTGCATAAGTAAATAAGTAATGCGTGTTTGCATGTCAAGATTCAAACATTTCTATCTCACCTTTCTTGGAATAGAAGACGCTTATAAGTGAGCGTTCAAATGCAATTTAAGGGGAGTATTTCATGCTACTGGATTTAGGCGTTACATAGAATATTTCAATCAATTATGCCACAACAAAAACGCTATAACAATATCCATAACATTTGAGATTCAACTTCTTATTAATTCAAAACTGTTACAAGACTTTCTAATATTGCAAATAGAAAAGAGTCCACAACACTGGGATGTTTAAGAATCATAAGATCATAGAATCATAAGGAAGGGACAATGTTCAATTAATTTTCCACAAAAAAGTGTTCAATTTGATCCACGATAAAAGGTTTTAGATCAATCTAGAGATGGACCAACAACACTTTACTTTTGAAATAATTATGAAGTGATTGCTTCATTTCATTTATGATGAATGTCCTTTTACATGTACATGGTTGAAGCATTTTATCAAACAGAAAATAAGCATTGTCTCATGAATCACAACAATAGCAAAATCAAAACAACACAATACAAATAAATCACTTCAATTCAATCATGTGTTGATGATTCATCCAGTTGAAGTACTGAACTGTTTAGAAGAAGAGCCACAAACTTAATTCATTATTAACAACAAATTAACAAATATAACAGCATTAATTAGTTTTATTGACAAAAATAAGAGTAATTGACAAATGGTATAACGTTAAAATATCAAAACAGTTAAATAGTAATGCTAATTTTTTTTTGTACATAACATATTCATTTTTTGATTTTTTTTTACATAATATATTAAAAAATTTGTACATAATAATATATTTTAATTGCTTTGAAATGATTATTACAATAAATATTTATACACAAGTGACAGAGACACATATCTAATTGGCCAAACATCGTGACCTACAAAATCTATTTGTGATTGTTGTTGGATAATCAAGTATTGCTAAGTTAGAGATCAAACTTGGATATCTTGATTGAGAATTTAATTTTTGAACTTAGGTTTGTTTGTTTTAGCTTTTCTTAAAAATAATTTTTATAGTTTATTGTTTTTGCCTTAAAAGTTTTTTTATAAAAGTTTCAAATGAAAAATTGATTTAAATAGTTTCTCGTAAAATGTTGTTTTAAGTATTTAATTATTCTGTTACAAATTATTTTGGATCATAAATTTTCAAAAGAAGCTATTTTTATTTTTCTTCCTATCACACAAATAAAAAAACTATTTCAAATAGTTTTTCATAAAAAATCATTTTTTAGAGATAGTCTTTTTAAATAATTGTGATTTTTATTAAGTTCAATTCTCTAACATGAATATTTAAGTTATTGAATGTCAAAATCACCCTTTTAATTTATAAAAAGATGAATTTGAAATAGTTTTTACAAATTTATCCTAAATATTAATTTTATCCTAAATATTAATTTTATAAATTTACAAAGAAAAAAAATCACTTTTTTTAAAACTAAAACAAACGCACCCTTAATCTAAAATTGAGAAATTCATATTAAATTTAGAAATTTAAAAGTTGTAAAGTTTAATTAAAGAGAGGTTCAAACACAAATAACATATATAAATATCATGACGTTTAAAATCAAAAATAAATAATACATAATTGATTTTCTCTTTCTCATATGTTAAATATGCCTCAACCAACTCATGACACCACTATTATATTGTGAAGTTTAAAAATTTTAAAATAAATTTGAATATTAACAAATCATATACAATTGAGTTACCATCAAGCATCGAATGTGACTCTATAAGTCATTCATAATAATCACAAAAACAATTCCCAATCAACTACTACATGTATAATACCGCCAATATATTTTTAAAAGAATTCATTCTCAGTAATTGTTCATGTACCAAACAACTCTTTGAGCCATGTATATGTAATAAATATATATGTTAGAAATAGAAAATAATCGTAAATTATAACCGTATTATCCTTCCATCTTATTTATAGAATTCTTTTTCACTTTTTTTGTTCTTAATATAAGGTACCGTTTGGCCTAACTTTTTCCCTCTTATTTTTCCTTAGGAGTAAGAAGCTAGGCCAAACAACAATTTGTAAAGGTTCTAGTAAAAAAAACAGCTTCTATGTTTTAAGATAATATATTTTCAAACATATCTTTTAACTCTAGTATAATAAATAAAATACAACTTTTAATCTTTTTTTTATAAAAAAATAGTAAGATTTACCAAACAACTTTAATTTTAATTTTAAAGCTATTATTTTTAGCTTAATGGTTAAAATAGCTTCTACACCTAAAAAAAACTGGGTCAAACGGTACTTAAGACAAAATAAAAATAAGTAATAAGAATCTCTAACTATTTTACGTAAATTTGTGTTCACCCAAATATATATATATATATATATATATATATATATATATATATATATATATATATATATATATATATATATATATATATATATATATATATATATATATATATATATATATATATATATATAAACGTATTATTAAATTAACTTGGTGCCCCTGGGTGGTCGCCCATCTGGACTGTACTCAGAGTCACCACTACTTAGGCAAAACACTTGATAATGCGGATGATCCTAAACGGTCAAATATGTGTTTCTCGTTTTGAACGAGAATGAAAATTACAAATATCACATAGTTCACGGCAATGAGAGATATAAAGTTAACATAATATTTTGCGTGTTTGACTAAAATAAATATATCAACAGGTTTTCGGTTACGAGCCGATCTCTTTGGTGAGAGGATTGCCACCCAACATTTCAATCAAGTCTTAACGGTAAAAAAATCCTCAAGACACACACAACTCAAGATATGAATGAGCGAACAATAACCCCAATTATTTTAAGTTAAATATCGTAGTTCATGAAATCAAAAGCAATCTGGTTTGGAAGGTCAAACCCAAATTGTCTTGCAACAAAATGTGATTTATTAACACAATATCCTCTTCAAAATGACCTTTGTTGTTTTGTTTTCCTGTGACCACCAACTTTTTGATATTAAAAACGAGTTGTATTTAAATATCAGCATGAATGAGATAACCTTTAAAATATGTGTTGTATTTAAATTCAAATATGTAACAATCTCTTATATAGATTATCTATCTCAACCAACTAATCAATACTATTCATAGTAAATATATATCTCCAACGGTTGAAATATGTCTACTATTCAATAGGAACATGCTTGAAAAAATTATTAAAAAATTTAAAAGTTTAATAATAATTAAATAATTTTGAAAATCTGAAAAATAGCAGAGACTAAAACTTTTTATAAAGATTGGCACATGCCACCTTTTTTTTTTACGGGACCAAAAACAAAATTTGAAGAGATAAAAAAAACATATTTAAAGCATTTTTATAAGGGTTTTTATAATAGTGGGGGAAATAATGCTTGAAATAACATTTATTTTTACAATTATAAATGTAATTATTGTGCTATAAAGTCTAGATTCATCAATTTTACAATGAATCGAAAAAATAAAGTATTTCTTATATATAGGACCAGAAGAAGTATTTCGGAAAACTTGTTTTAATTGTCCCGGCACATATAATTAACAGTACTAATCTGTTTAGACAACTTGATTTCTATTATGCCACAGGTAACATAATAAAGTTGCTACCTACCCTGCCACTCCTCTAAACCTTTTGTTTTTTATTTTATAGGTTTTAGTCAAAAATAAAATAAAATTTATAGGTGTTGCATTATTTATTTTTATTTTCATCATTGTCAAAAGAAATTGTATAGGTGAACAAACAATCATTCAACAATTTATTTCAAACAATCACTCACCAATTTATTTCAATCTCATATCATTTGTACACTTAATTTCTGACAGGGTGTGGTGAACGGACGAGAATTGAAGACAATTTCACAGAAAAATTTACACTTCGGGTTTCTTGCATGAGCAAAAGAAGCATGCCAAGATAGTTGTGCAAATCTTATCTTACTTCTAAATATTAAGAAATCCTGATTATGGTAGCTCATTGGCAGTCACAGCATTGTTGAAACAAAGCACAAAACAGGGGGAGTTGATGCCGGTAATCGAAAATTCAACCCACAAGCAACTTACTTAGCAATTAATTGATATTGTTATGGTTAGTCAGAACACTAATCAGCAGTAGTAACCCAATTCCAGATGTTCTACAATAACTACCAAAACACAGATTTATATCACATTCTAAAATTTAAAAGTAGTTAGCATAAGCTGCACCTTACAGTAGCCTCTCAACAGCCACAACTGATCCAGAACACAAAATAAAACTGCTTGTTACAACACAATTTATAGATGGAAAAGGACAAAAAAAAAATTGACTTATGGCCATAGGACTTGCGGTGCAACTGACATATCTTGGTCCTCTGTAGTTCCTTACGAATCCTCAATTGGCATCATGCTTTTCCAGAGCTGTATTCAAATGAATGTATGATATTACAAACCCAATTATTTCAGAAAATTGACACACACACACACACACACAGAATAATATAGGGACCAGAAATTACAATTGTAATTCAGTAGCTTCTCAATAAGGTCAACATGGGTCATAAGCATGCGCCTACAGCAGTAACGAACGAGCCCCAAAGCATCCAGAGCATCACTGCAATCCATCCACCATTATGTCAATATGACAGTTTTTAAACTAAGATTTGCCACGAGATATAAACATTAAAATGCTGTCAACACATCTAGTATCTAAATAATGATACCTAATATCCCCCTTAATAAGGGTTTGGGGCAGATCAACATCATGATCGCTTTTTAAATTGTTGTGCCAAATACAAACAAATTATTAATTTATAACCATTGTTCAATCCTAAAAATACTGCAATAAGCATAGTCTAGTAGTCTACATCAAGTTGTTTCTACTGCCCAACAAGTTTTTATCTGTGTGGTTGAGTTCACAATTTGAAAATATTGAAAAGGTAATAACAAGTGTGAACTCCACCATTTGAGCATTCCATTTTACACCGGCAATTGAAACTATGACTCAAGATCACTGAATTTACAAAACATAAAACAGACATTTGTTTACCCTCAGCCTTTGAACAAGTTATAAAACTTGAATTTACAAGTTACTGTTATGCTCATCTGCAACATCCATTACATAGGAGTGCAATTTTAAGAAAAACATCAATTGATTATGTTTTTATACCAACAGCAATGAAACAGTAGAGACCACTCATAATACTACTACAAGAGGAAATTAGATACAAAGTTGAGTTCATAGCCAAAGCATGCCAGAGACAAAACAATGGAACCCAAAAAAAATTGTGAAACTAAGGATTTGTTTGGATTGGCTTATTTGAGCTCATCTACTGGCATAAGAACTGGCGAGAGACTTTTTGGGAGAGTTAATGAAAATGACATATCTATAAGCTGTTTTCAGCTTATTTCCATAAGCTTTCCGATATGGCTTATGTAAACAGTTTATAGCTTATATTAAAACAGTTTGACTTTATTTTCTTTTATTTAAGAAATAGCTTTACATAAAGACTTAAAATGATAAATGGTTATGATATAAGTACTTTTTTTTTTTCGGTTTACAATGAGCTGGGATCGAACCCAGGACCTATAACATACTACCCAAACCCCTCACCACTAGACCAAACCTAGTGGCTTATATAAGCACTTAATTGAGCTGTGAATCCAAACAGGGCCTAAGTCTTTAATGAACAATTTCACAAGCAACACATTCACAAACAGAAACCACAGAAAAAACCCATTCAGTTTTTCTGTCACTACAAATACCCTATTCAGCTATATAAACAAGAAAAAAAAATAGGAAAAGAAAGGGATTATTGTACTGACCCTTCAGTGTAATCAGCTTGCAGAAAGTCAAGATAGGAATCCCATTTGTTTCCAATGACCTAATTTGACGAAACCAAACAATTTTAGCATGAATTAACCATAAACCCTAAATTTAACATTGTTAAAAAGTTCCAAATTTTGTAACTACAATCCACGATATGCAACTGAAAGAAGAAGGAATAGAGTAATGGGAAGCGTAGAAACCTTTCCACAGGTGAAACAACGAACAGGGATAATCATTTTCTTCTCTGTACTCTCTGCTTTTTCTAGCGCTTTTCTTCTCTGGGCAACGAAGCTTTGAATTGAATGAATGAATGAATATTCAGAATTTTATAATCGAAACTAATTTATACTGTATGATATATCATTAAAAATGGACCGGATTAAAAAAATGTTTATCACGACCTATTGGGCTTCAAAATAAAAAAATTTAAAAATTACTTTTCACACCCTTTAATATTCTCAAAATACACTTGTATGCTATTCAATTAATGAACAGAATTCGCTAAAGTAAAAGTTATTTGAACCGGAGCACCATCCTCTCGCCCTAAATTTTCTTTATAAAAAAATAACAATAAGAGTTTTAAAAATTAAATTAAAGGTATTTGGTAAAATATTGTCAAAAATAAACTTTAATGATTTTTTAGTTTTTTCCTATTAAAGTTTTGAATATAAAATAAATAGCTTTAATTATTGCACCAGAAATAAGAATTTCACATGATAAAATATTTGAAGGTGTTGACTGATATTTATAGAAAAGAAATTATTTTATTATCAAAAAAGAAATTATTTACTACTTTACAAAAAATGCACTAAAACACAATATATTTTTTCTTGTAAAAAAATAATAAATATATTTTTTCATTTGGTTTCACTAGATTAATACACACATTAATCAAGTTACAAAAATAATTTATTTGAAACATCTTGACACAAAATGTGATTATCTTTGTTCCGTAAGGATAATTCAGTTGATAGCTACTAAATATATTATTAGAGAGCCGAATTTTAAACTCAAAATTTTCTATTTCTTCATATTTATAATCTGAGTTTAATTACTAGACTATTGAAAAAATGCGAGTATCTTTCTTGATATATAGATTTAAACTCCAATTTTTGTTAAAAAAACCTTAATTCACATTTTATGAGAGTCTATCATGTTTGTTTTGTTAAACTCAATCCAAGTTGATAAGTTAGAAATTTGTATAGAATGACCATAGAATATGTCTTTTAAGATTATCCAAAGCAAAAATTAGTTAGAACAAACACACAAGAATATAACTCAATAAACACATTTATTATTATGTCATGCATGACAGATGGTAATGCTAATAGCGAAATTCCGGAAAGAGTGGTGTGTCTTCTTCTTCACATTGGAATATCCAATCACCCAACAAACAAAATAAAAATATATTTATTCAATTATTTTGGTCACATACCAAAGTAATGGTTTCAAATTTCAATGTAACATCCACTCCTTTATCTTCCTTCTATTCTATTCTATATTCATCATCATCATCATAATAATTCATCCACCATCTACTCTTCTTCAACCTTCCTTTCTTTCTTTCTAGATAGATCTCTCCCATCCTTTTTTTCATCAACTACCATTTCAATCTCAAGGTATATATATATATATTTCATGGTTTTTTGTTTGGTTTTTGCATCTTTTAATTTTGTAAAATTTTTGTCTTTTTTTATTGTTTTGTTGATTTTCATGGTTTATATTTGATTTGATTGGATTTTGGATTGCAGTTTCCATTTTCCTCTTCTTGTTAAGACTTATATACAATCAATCAATAAAGATTCTGAATATCAAGGTAACTTTTGTTATAATTTTTGTGTTATGACTTATGATATTATTATCTTATAGCATTTAGTTTAAGTTATTGTTTTTTATTTGATTAGATTAAGGATGTTGCAGTATTTGATGTTTGTTTCTTATACATAATTTGGAATTTTATGTTTTTTGTTGATGATTATTATTTGCAGTTTCAATAATACAATTTGAAAGCTTATATAAGTTGAGGCAGACAATTGGGTTTTCTGAGACAATGTTTGGAGGAAACAACAACGGAAACCGCGTTCTTCCTGGTTTCTTAGATGAGACTCAAATTCAGTATCAAAATAACGCAGCAAATCAGTTGCAACTGTTTGGAAATTGTGAGTTTTTTTTCCCCTATAATGTAGTTGTTCATCATGATAAGTTTGATTTGTTGAACTTAGCTTTTGTTAGAGATTTGTTTGATTCAATGTGTTTTATGCTATGCTACTTGCTGTTATACAAATCAGTTTTTTGAATAGGGATGAAAGAGAGTATATTATGCCATGTTTGTCTATCCCGAGTTCGAATCTTGGATGAAACAATTTTTTGTTAGACTTTGATTTCTGCTGGCTGAACTCCGGATTATCAGAGTCTCGTACCCTGCGAACCAGAGGGTTAAGAACTGTTTTATCACGTGTCCTTTGTCATTATTTTAGCATTGATTGTTAAACTCAAGAATGGTGGATTGGTTGGTGATGCCGTATCGTGTCCTAGTACAAACCCGTGTGACGTTTTTTTTATATTTTCTATTGCTAGTTCTGGTATTCAAATTTTCTCTTGTACAATTAGATGTTAATACTTATTTGATCACATTATCATTTTGCACAGTTCCTTAAATTCTATCATTTCCCTTTAATAGTTCTTGTAATTTATCTGTAGTTTTACCTCATCGTCGAGTGCTGAACATGCAATGTATCTTGCAGTACAAGCTGGATGTAGTGTTGGTCCAGTAAACTTTGGAAACGAGCATATCGGTACCATGATTCTGCCTAATAATAACCGAAGCAGGGATTTGGAAGATATCTCAAAGCAGCAAAGGCTTCAAATTTCCTTAAATTACAATGCTCGTCAAGATGAACCTGATCGATCAGCAAGTATTCCAAATCCTAACCATGTGTCAACAGGATTAAGGCTTTCGTACGATGATGATGAGCGTAACTCAACTGTTACTTCTGCCAGTGGCAGCATAACTGCTACACCTTCTATCATGTTGTCTCTTGGCGACAACATCAGAACTGAGCTTGATAGGCAACAAGAAGAGTTGGACCAGTATATTAAATTTCAGGTAATATATCAATATGGATCTTTAGAAGTTATTTACGTAGTACCAATACTTCAGATTGAATGTGTGTCCAATGTTTGACATGTCTCAGTGCTCATCAACACATCTGGTTACATTCAATTATCCAATTTCTCAAATTATTTTCGTGTCGACTTATCAGGTGTCTGTGCTTCATAGCAAGCTATGCTCGACAAATAAGCGCCTTTTGAACAATATATATCCAATGTTTAATGCATTGATGGTTTTGTTTTCTTTTGTTTTATATAGAAACGGATGATATGCTTTGATTATAAACTGTTAATTTTGTATGATTCTTGTTTTGGTTATTTTTCACTTTTCTGAGATTTTACTTCTTCAATTCTTCACAGAAGGAACAGTTATCAAAAGGAGTCAGAGATATGAAGCAAAAACACATGACTTCTCTCGTTACTTCCATTGAGAAAGGTATTGGCAAGAAGCTAAAAGAAAAAGACATGGAGATAGAGAACATGAACCGTAAAAACAAGGAGCTAGCCGAAAGAATAAAGCAAGTCGCTATTGAAGCACAAAACTGGCACTATAGAGCAAAATATAATGAATCGGTTGTAAACGCGTTGAGGAACAACCTTCAGCAGGTAATTTCAAACGGAGTCGAGCAAGGACTAAAAGAAGGGTTTGGAGACAGTGAAGTTGACGATGCTGCCTCATATATAGATCCGAATAACTTCCTGAGCATTCCGAATGCACCTATGAAATCTATTTACAAGAGCTACCAAGGAATGGAGAATCTTTCTTGCAGAGCATGCAAAGCGAAAGAGGTTTGCATGTTGTTGATGCCTTGTAGGCACCTTTGCTTGTGTAAAGATTGTGATGGGTTTATCAATGTTTGTCCTGTATGTCAATTGATAAAAACTGCAAGTGTCGAGGTTTATCTGTCTTAACTAATGGTGATGGTGGTAAGTATTTGAAAAACACAATAATGGAATATACAAAACTGTTTTTCTGTGTGATTATTTGCCAAAGTTCTGCGTGTTCAAGTGAACGTATTTGTCACCAAGAAAATGCATTACATTATATTTTTATCATATTTTTCATGGCGCATTACTTGATTATTCCTTTTATTTATTTACTTAATTTTTGGTAGTGCCTTCAAATCTGATCTATACTTGTAAAAGTGAGCATTAACAAAACCCTTTCTATACATTTCTTGTTTCACCGAAGCTCATTTCTCTGTATATCAATTTCAACTATCCTGAAATATTTGTAAAAAAGTGACGATTTCTCGCCCACCAGCCCATGCTTACTGACTCAGAGAGATTGTTGCAGGGGCTCCCTCGAATGACAAGGTCAAATCCACCAAATTTGATTATTTAATGACACTTGTTGTACATCTTCAACCTCAATTATATTTCCCTTTTGGTTGGTCTGTTCTCACCAACAACCGCGAAGAATGTTTCTGTTGTTGACTTCAGCTATTTTGACCGATACTATACTACATTTTTTCAGCAATATTCCAAGTCGATGCAGAGCAACCTTTGCGCCTCCGATGCCAGAGAAGAGAGACAAGACATTATTAACTTCTGGGGCCGTGGTAAGCAACCGTATCAACCTGAAGTCAATTCTATATAAAAAAAGAAACAAAATAGATTAAGAACTGTCTTATATTATCATCCAACAATGAGTTAAAAACACCAATATCAGAAGTTTGATATGAGAGGGTAAAACTCGTCGGCATAACATGCATCGAGATCCTCCCTGGTTTGGATACTTCTTTCGCATGTTTATATTTCTCTTCTACCGGAAGCGTCCAATACCAGAAAGGATCTCAATCTGCATAATAGCATAATAACGCGAAATGCATTGCCTAGTGCTTCAAGTGGCTCCATAACCCAAACCAAGTTCCACCTTCTACTTGACCCTCAACATTTGAGTCGAAAATCCTATTGGACAGTTTTTTAGTAGGAAGATATCCCTATTTCACCTCGTCTTGAGTCAACGCTGGCTGATCCTCAAAACTTAGCTATTCAGGTAGGAACTCTTGAAGTACATTTTCTTGTGCATTTTTAGGTGAAAGTTCAGAACCAAAAACTTCCTTAGCCTCTTTGTAATTGTGGCAGGAGGAATGGTAGTTAACTAGGACCAAAATCTGCTTGTCCATTTTATTGTTGTGGTGTTTCACTCTTTTATTTGTATGATGACTAGTATACGTACCCGTGCAATGCACGGGGCGACTATAGCTGGTATGATTGAATAATGACATAGCTTATTTAATATAATATTTAGACCTATGTTAAATACCCTAACAAAATCAATAAATATAATTGTTTATATATTTTAAACTTTAACTGAAAACCAAAAAACAACATTAGACAACAATACATAGCATTGTTTAAATCAAAGGTTTAACTTAATAACATAATCAACTACAACACATTAGCCATGATAAGTTTATTTGACATAATACAATTACTGTTGTTGATCCATGACAACAACATTCAAGACTTGAGGTGGATCCTCTAAAGTGAAGCGACATCTTGAGCCAGGTTGTATGTTAGCAACATTTAGAAATGTATTAAAACCTACAGATATGTACCTCTCATGTTGATTTCTTGCGGCCATTCGAATTTCACAATCAACGGAAATATTTGTGTTCTGAAGAACCATACTAATGCGTCGTTGTTGCGGTGTTAAGAAAGCCTTACTTATTATTGTAGGAAAATGCTGAATAGTGGAAACATACAAAATCAAAATACAATTTTACAAAGCTAAGCCATTATAACTTATATCAAGAATATTAAAACACAAATACTATATTCTTACCAAGAATGCTATTTGATCTACATGCTGTTGACTGATGTTTATTTCCCAATACCTTTCGAGTTCAATACCGTCATCTTGAATCAAATTCATCTGGTATACATATCGGAAACATATGATTATTATATGATATTCATAAAAGAAATTGAAAGTGAATATAAATGTTGTATTAAGAAGTTACTATTATTGCAGCTCTGCTACAATGTTGAATCCAATTGACTCACAAAATCTGATAATCATTCTAAAATAAATTGTTGTATTAAGAAGTTTTTATTTCTAACTGAAAATTAATGTACTTAGATTGCAAAGAACATCCCAATATCATATAATCCATGCTAAAGTTCACTCACAATTCTAGCTTCATTTATTTTTATGTGTTTTTGTAGATCTGAAAACACATCCAAAACAGAACCTATGTCTACCAAGATGAATCCAAAACAGCAATATATAAACAATTACTTTGGTCTAAATATTATTTTCACAACAATAGTATAATGATGCTATTTAACATCATAAATTCTAGCTTCATTTATTTTTATGTGTTTTTGTAGATCTGAAAACACATCCAAAAAGTATTAAGCATCATAATACCTCTTCCAATTTATTGACGCAATCTGCTAATGAATTCACATTATAAAATAAATAACTAAAAAATGCAAAATGATAGCGAGTGTATTATGTATATCAGCAAGCAATAACACAACATTGAGCTTCATATTTTAATTAATGTTGCAATGTTTCTATGCAAATAGCTTTGATATATATTATAGAAGTTATGTTATAAAAAGATTAGAATTTGAAGTTCATCATGGGTTTAAGAAGAGCTTCGAAATATAGAAAACATAAGTCACTTACCTTGTCTCAATTCTGCTGCTGGTTGAACTCCCAATATGGCTGACTGCTCCAATTGCTCCTTGTTGCTCCTGTCAACCCTAGCTGCAACTTCACAATCCAAAAATAGCCAAGGAAATTTCGGGTATGGACTCCCTTATTTGGGTAAATTTGGATTGGGCCTATTATTTGTTAGTGGCCCAAAATAAATAGCAGTGGCAAAGGTTGTCATATAAAGTAATTATTGGTACAACAAATACAATAATAATAATAATAATAATAATGATGATTATAATAATAAGATGCCAATGTAAATTAAGCTCTTAATTGTTTGCATCAAAATAAGGCAATCATCCTTAAACATATGCTAAGTCAAAGTAAAACAATTAATCTACTTAAACACATATTAATCCTTACAAATGAAGACTTTAAGTGCAAAACATGTTGAGAATAAAAATCCTGATATTTGTCCCAAAAGTTGCAATAAATAAATTAGACACATGACATTACATTGACCATAAGAGATGGACACTTCCTCATTAGAGAGTCAAAATATAAGTCATTAATTATGTTATAAACCTGCAAGTACATATGGAAATATGTTAGAATAAATATAAATGAATATAAAAAATCATTTATTGGTATGATATGAAAATTAAATTATCATGTAATTACCTTTTGTTGGTTCCATCAACTAACTATGTTATGCAAGGATTCAAAAATCTCAGGAAATACCACATTTAGAGTGGTGGTGCAAGGCTTTCCATCTTCATCTAAAATAAGCATCTTCAATCCTTTCTTGGTTGTAACTCTAGAAATGGCTACATAGAGCTGACCATGTGTAAAAACCGGCCGAGGTAAATAAAGTCCGACCCTTGACATAGACTGTCCTTGGCTTTTGTTGATTGACATTGCAAAACACAAGCTTATAGGAAATTGACGGCGGCCAAACTTGAAAGGCAGACCTGAATCAGTAGGTATCAAGTCCATTCTTGGAAGAAAAACAGTTTCACCGGCATGTTTTCCATTGATAAACGTTGCTTTTATAATATTCTTCCCCAAATCCCTAACTTGTAGTCTAGTACCATTACAAAGTCCGCCAGCTTGATCAATATTTCGCAACAACATAATAGGCACACCAACTTTTAGTGTCAAGCGATGATTAGGTATCCCGGAACATTTAATGTCATTCAAAAATTCTGATGTAAACCAATCGCTTTGAACTTCATAATCTTCATCAGATTTGCACGGTGTATCACAACTAAAATAGGTTTTTTCTTCACCGGGAATCAGAGACAACACATAATCATTTACATCTTCAACAACTTCTAAAGTTGGAGCAAGTATTGCTTGATCTTCAAAATAAGCTGGTTGCCCATAATTGGTTACAACATCTGGATAAACAAAATTAACCAAAGAAAGCAACGGGTCATCGACTTCTAAATTACACAAATCTTCGGGAATTTGAATTTGGGCCTCTCCATTTTCATCTGAATCTATGAGTCCATCTCCAATTTTCAAAATCCAATCAGCAAATTCTTTAAGCTCAGATTGTGACTTGTCCGCGGAATCACCTTTCAGCCTCATATTTTTTGTCAACTCCAAAACATTGCAATGCTTCCATAATTTTGATGAGCACAATGTTTTATTCACAACATCTCCTCTTGTACCTCTCCTAATTACAGGCAAGATTTGTCTAAAGTCTCCACCTAAAACAACAACCTTTCCACCGAATGGCTTAGTGTTCAAGTCCTTATCTACCTTCGACATCAAATCCCTCATTGTACGATCAAATGCTTCAAAACAATATCGATTCATCATGGGAGCTTCGTCCCATATGATTAGACTTGCTGCTCTCAACAAATTGGCTCTATGACAATCTTGTTTAACATTGCAAGTAGATTTATCATTTATTTCTAATGGGATACAAAAAGTTGAATGAGCGGTTTTTCCATTAGGAAGCAACAGTGAAGCAATTCCGCTGGAAGCAACATTAAGCACAATTTTACCTTGAGATCTTAAGGCAGCTGATAGTGTCCTCCATAAGAAAGTCTTCCCGGTACCTCCATATCCGTACAAAAAGTAAAACTCACCGGTTTCAGACAAAACAGAAGTCATGATCTTTTGATAGACAGAAAGTTGCTCTTCAGTTAATTGCTCAACTAAACTTGCATGCAGAACACCTAATTCATCTCTATTGTAGCTCAGTTCCTCTGCTATGAGTCTATTTTCAAAATTATTGACATCTCCATCTACTGGTACAGGCATGGTCTTGTAATCACTTAATGTTCTTCCATTTAAAAGCAACAATTTTTGAATCTCAATGAGACAAAGATTTTGCAACTCTTCATCACTTAATTGCAATTCTACAACAAAATATAAATTTTATAAGACGTAAATTAAATTGATAGAAAATATCATAAACAGGGTAATAAAGATAATAAACAAATTAATACCTGGAAGATTTAGTTCTCTTCTTTTACTGTAAAGTATACCATCGGCTAATAAATGCCAAGTAGAGAGCCAAACATCGTATGGATTACTCATTGTATTCATGTTCAATAATCTAACAAACAACCTTCTCATCTGACCACCTGTAGCTGTTTCGTAAGCTTCGATAAGTCCATCTTTGAATTCCTGATCATCTTTTAAAAGGCCCAGTTCACTGCATGCCTCTTGAAATGTTTTGCATAATTTTCCGTTCACCGTTTTGATACTTTCATAACTTGTGCAACCCCTGACTTTTGTCAACAAAACTCTCAAGTAATACAGTTCACCCGCTCCAACAGGCACATATGAAAGTCTTCCGATGCTAAAACCCTTCTTCCTTGGTTCCCAACGGTGATCTCTAGGATGAAAAACAAACTTTGAAGGAAATTCTGCATAAGTGAGATCACGGCCTTCCTCATACTGAGTATTTGCATTAAACCAAGCAAGAAACATTGTGTCGATCATTTCATGGTAACTCACGACATTATGAAGTTTACTGTTATCATCAAACTTGACACATTGTTGATTTTCTAAATGAATAGACAATCTAATAACAGCTGGAAATTTTTGATGAATGTCAAATTTAAGTAGTCTCCAAACAGCTTCAGACGGAGATAAATATCGACACTCATAATATTTTTTTATTTCATCAACACATTCAGTGTTCTTTGCAACCTTTTTGCCATTTGAAATCTCAATATTTGACCGGTCGTGACCTTTATTAACATATTTAAATAAGTACTTGATGGCATTGGACTTATTGCAAGCTTCAACATTAATATGAGCCTGATACCTCATCAAAAGAAATGGATTGTAGGGAACAACAAAGCCATTGTCCAGCTTCACTCCACTCTTTTCTACAACTACTCCGGTATCACGTCTCCTGTACGACGGATATCCATCCTCATCAATACTTGTGGATGATTTATATTTCTTTGGAAAGAATTTTGAGCATTGAAGCGTGCCATTCATGCAAGGAGAACTGAGATTAGATTTGCCACATGGACCATGAATCATATATGAAGTAACCACAGCATGGAGTTTTGGATATAATTTAGGATGAGGAATTTCAGCAGAGATTAACTTGTCAATATCAGCACCAGAAGTTATCTTATGTTCACCATCTAACCACAATAACATATGTGCATGTGGTAGTCCTCTCTTTTGGAACTCAACGGTATACATGCCTATCATAATACATAATAACAATAAGATCTTAAAAATCAATCATTATGAAAATGAAACAACGTAATCTAACAACAATCGTATATAAATGTTTTTAATTAAACTTCCAGAATATTTACCTCCTATGACCTTGCCGAATATCTGATTTTTTTTGAAGTCAATCAACATTTGATCTAACTTCATCTTGAACACTCTACAGACGATATCAGGTCGATCAGATGGTTGAAAACCTTTAGGACGAATGAAGTCGCGTATTTCTGGCCAATTTGCATTACATGTAACTGTGATGAATAGATCAGGATAACCAAACCTCTTACAAATTCCCATAGCATCTTGACAATTATTGAACATATATCTTGGACCTCCGGTGAAAGAATCAGGAATAATAACACGCTTCCCTACTAAAGACGCATCTACATCACCTCTATCAACAGCTTCTTGTAGACCACTAAGAACATCATTACGGATTTTGGATTGGTTTTCTCTTATGAATGACAGGCGTTGGGCTTCTAACATGGTGTAACAATCAACAACAAACTGTTGAAACAACCTTTTACCATAAAGAATGTTGCCAAATTCAACTTTTCTATCTTGAAGTCGAAAAGCAATAAATTCTCTAATTGAAACTCTCTCTCTCTTTTTTTCCTTTGATACTTCTTCTGTAAAAAAACGTGGAATATCTGGTTCCCAACCATTTTCACCACGTGGAAAGAGTAAAGGATATTGAAGAGGCAAGAACAACACATGAGTTTCATGAATCCTTGTCAATCCATATTTCCTTTCATTGACAATTACATCTCTTCCAATATCAGAATCATCAAAATCTCCTACAATCAAACCTGCCACCTCATCAGCCGTAGGAATATTATGCATTCTTGAATCTTTTTCACGGTTTCGATATAATCTTAGAGATAGTTGACATTCACTGCCATTTTGTAGTGCATCTCTGACTCTCCTATAAGCTTGGGCAAGACCATTGTAATTATCTACCATATGCTGAAGGTCTTTAACTAAAGTGCGATCAATGGGATCTTTTTGTTTCTTATCAGACCTAATTTTTTTTTCATAATGTGCTTATATTAGTATGATACATATACGTTTGCGACTGAAAATTTGTAAAGAATCAAAGTGGACAACATTATAAAAAATTATAAAGAATTACCTAAAACATGCAGCTCTGTTATTTACTTCGTTCTCCGTATCATACACATACAACTGTGCAAACTTCGGAGTCATTCCTACCTCAGGTAACAGAGAACCAATTCTATGGTAATTTTGACCACCTAATATAAATTGCGGAGGTCCTAAGCCATCGTTGATTTTATCATTTATTTGACCACCCATGGAAGTAAATGCAAACATGCTATTGTAAGCTCTAATGTTATCCTTAAAATGTCTGCTCCTACGATCTTGACCACTAATTAAATCCATCAATAGTTTCGGAGGTTTCTTTAAAAGAGGCAACTTAACTTCTCCTTTTTGGCAACAAATGGAAAATTCAATTTGAAGACCATTTCTTGTTTTTTCTGATCTTTCCTCATACCACATTTCAGCAAAGCACTTTGTGCATGTAAATTCAGGAAGTCCAAAATTAAGGATAGCTACATGTTTTTAAGAAAGACATTTATATTAGTATAGTTTCTCATATTGTAACGTTTTATAAAAATACTTAAAGGAGGTTAAATACATACGCTCGATTTCAGAAGCTGCATAGCAAGTTGATTTGAAATGATCAACATTATTATCCACGTCAACAGAAGAACCTGCTTTGGAAGTTAAGATAATGTCAGTTTATAATAGCATTGACTAAAATTTTAATCTTGAATGAACAAATAAAAATGTTTTAAAATTACATACCTTGTGTGTCATCCTCAAAATCCAATCTTTGAACACCGATATATTTAGAGTGTAGTGGAAATTTCCTGGAGTATTTTCCATCCGAACTTTTGAAAGTTGGATTGATAACCTCAGAGTAAGCTGAATTGTTCACTTTATTATTAGAAGCCGAAGTGGATCCTGACACAATAACTATTTTATTAGGAATAACAAACATAGTTATGTTTAGAACATATAAATAAATCTAGTTTTGTATTCTAACCTTTTTGATATTGACTTGGTTGTCTTGATTTTGAAGTAATGACTGAATCCTCGGTGAGAGAATTAACGAAACATGACGTAGGAGAAAAGTACTTAGGATTTGGAGTTCGGATTCTTTTAGATGGTATGGTTGAATTCACGTTTTGAGATGAATTTGTTGTGAGAATAGAACCTGTTTATTCAATCAATCAGAACTAAAATAATAAATATACTTCACCTTATGTATTGGTTTTATTTTTCATCAAATTATTATAAAGGACATATATATATATATATATATATATATATATATATATATATATATATATATATATATATATATATACACACATCAAACATATATATTAGAAAAACTTCAATACATACCTGGATTCAAAGGTGATAGAGGAATCCTATCTGCTTTCCTCTTAGCAATTGGAGTGTTGCAAACAATATTGTAGTTGGGACTTATGTCCATTGGTTGAACATTCTCTATATTTGAATATTTTAGTTAAACAACTATTAAAAAAATTTAATATTAAATAGAAGGTTTGATTGAAAGGTATACATACCTAAATTTGAATAAGATCTTTCCATTGAATCTTGTGTTATTGAGCTCATTCCATCAAACCTTGAATTCTTTCTTTGGGTTGCATCCATTGGTCTAACATTTTCTATTCAAAAAAACAAATGTGTATCATTCAATAACTTGATGAATAATGAAACCATTTGTATCTTTTTTGATGAAATTATGAAATAAGAAATATGGTAGTATATAAATACATAAACCTGAAGATGAGACATTGTTATTCTTTGCTTGCTTCTTTAGTTGTTGCTTTCTACTGAATCTTGCTAGTTTAGCTTGAGAAAACTCCATAGTTTTCCCAACAATGGGTGGTTCCTTTTAGTTTTTTGTTAACAATTCATAGTGTAATGAAAAGATAACTTTTGTTTGCATCATAGAACCAACGAAAAAATATTTTTTTATGACTACTTTGAGACAAATAAAAGGAACAAATGTTGGTCAACTTATTTGTGTCATAAACTTTGTTTGTATGTGATTTGTTTGAAAGTGATTTGTCAATGAATAAAACAAATGTTATCAATGTGTTAAAGTAATATACTAACATTAGCATGTGTTTCCATGGTATTGTCTCTATCAAAGTAAAATATTTGAGAGACCAAATTAGAGTTGTCATTTTCAATGCTAATATTACACCTAAAAGGTAATAAATTGAAAAGATTATTTATTAGACTATCATAGATATTGATTGTATCAAAATGTAATATGAAAAGGAATTTTTCATATAGGATATTTGACCTATATGAATCTGTAAATTTATATTACATAAAATGTATGCATATCATGCACTCATATATAACTGTCATTTGTATATATAGTGAAATCATGATATTGCATTATCATCTAAATGTTACAAAATAAAATTGAAGTTTTGGCTTTGGCTTGGTAGACATAGAGCTATTTTGCTTTCGATTTTTAAGTTCAAACTTGCTAAAATCTATAATACCAACATTAATATAAATACAAATTCCATAACATACATTGATGCATACCACAAAATTAGAAGGCTAATAACATACAACAAAGGTTCAGTAATGAAAATGAAACCAAAATGAGACAAACAAAACAACTTGGTCATCAATATTACAACAACGGTATTAACTACCACATTTTAATAATATTGGAATTAGATAATATGAATATAAATTATGCATTACAAAGGTTAAACTTCGCGCTTGATGACCGTAGCCTCAATGAAGTCAGGTGGAACTGAGACAGTGAAACAAAGTGTGTCTCCAATACCGAGCTCTGCGTCTTGTACAAAATCATAGAATTCTTGTTCGATGTAAGTCCGCCTCATATAATCGCGATTATATGACAATAAATTACAATGATAAATCAGATCTTTATCTTGATTGACCAAAGTAATTTCTTGTTGATCTTCACGCAAACAATTCTTTACAATATGTCTTGGGATATGCTATCAATATAGATAAGTAATAAAGTAAGTAATATGAATGTAATTAGTGCTAATTATAAAGTATGAAGGATGTAGTAAATACCAATACTTTTTTGCCACTCCAAATAGCTCTTGAAACTACTATCTGCCAGCTCTGTATCCTTTCACTACATTCAACTTGCAGATCTGGACTGTAAACCATCTCATCAGCATGGATTGCATCAATTTGGTCTTCAATATTGTCAGAATGAGCATCCATTTCATCTTGCCTAATATATATAAATAAAGAAAATGACTTGCTTGAAAAAAAAGTGTTGTATATTATCATAAAACCATAAAATATAATAAATTTGTAAATACAATAGTTTTCTATTCAGTGGTGTGGGGACATAGTATAAATTATGTTTATGCACTTTGAAACATGTAGGGTATGATTTTGTTTGCTAGTTGAGTTGCACATGCATGTGTTTATTTACTTTTATCTCTTTCCATTTTACAAAACACATAGCAAAAAATAGTCCAAGTTATAGTACATGACATGAAACTTACCCATTATTTGGTTGCAAAATTTCTGGAAATAAAATCCAAGGAGGGAGGCTCATCTTTGAGACAAATGGAGGGGCGGCTGCTGTGAAGATAGAAGAGATTGTGTGAAACTTAATAACATAACCCTAATTTTACCTTATATATCTATAAATATGTGGGCCACAACCCTATGTTTTTGTCTCAACATGTTAAAAAGATATATGATTGTTTAAATGTAGGCCCAACATGGATTTATAATATAACTCATATTGTGAGTTTAGTCTTGGGCTTGCAGCCCAAAATAAACATTAAGTAATATGTAAAAAAATAGTAAAATGTAAATTACCTTTTCAATGTTCTTCCAATTAGCTTTTAAAACTATTGTTTTGCTCCTCCAAATAACTCTTATACTCCATAGATATATACTTTCGCTGGATATATTTTTTGGTCCTGCAGCAATGTGAAGAGTTTAACCTTTATCAACTGCATGTAATATAATAAGTCAAACTTAAAATTATGTTATACAAAACATGAAGATATTTGCATAAAAAATAAATTACATATAGTGGATTGGACAATTAAATAATATTACCTCATGTCTGTTATAAAGCTCAAAATTTATGGTGCATGTTTACACCTAAGAAGTTATGGTTCATAACATGAACACACATTCATAAGATATGAAACAACAAAACATTCAATATACTAATGTATGTAGGAAAATAATATGCATAAAACATAAATAAGTACGTGTCATCATCATATTACAGACCAAGTTGTTCAACATAAAACACCGATTGATATAGTCTAGATCCATCTATAGAGATCTCAAAAAAAAAAAAAAGATGTTCAACATTCATACATAAAGAAACAACATTAACATTTGCTTGTAATCACGATGATAATTCTAATCCTTCCACACTGTAAGAACCGTAGGAGGATTGTCGAGTAGGAACGACAACTTGTCTTCTTCTTTTAGGTTCATCCTCTTGACAAAACCGTACCATGCACCTCCAAGTTGAAATTGAGGAATCTTGGTATTGGCCTTTGCAACAGTGCATGTGACTGTGTAATTTGTGTCACGATTAATAACTTTCAGCTCATGATCTAATGAGAATGGATAGTCGTTGCACACATAGCTTGGAAAGTGCTGAAAAAGTAACATATGTAAATGTTTCTGTAAAATTTTTATTAGCTTTCTCTTCAAACAAAGTATTTTAAAAACTAAAATGGATAGCTACCAAGCCAATGTAAATTTAAATTCATAATATGACAATGTAAATAATAATACATCTATTTATTGGACAAATGGTATAAATAGAATAATGATTAACCATGTAAGACGATATTATAAAATTTCTAAGACAAACTTACCAAAACAGACTTGCCTTTTGCAAAGGCATCACTAATCACTCTAGTCCATCGATAATCTTCACCTTCGTTGACAGCTTGTTGTTGCACTCGTTCGTCACTATTCACATATTCTCCTTCATCTTTGTTTTCCAACGGTTCAAGTGATCTCGCAAATGAGACAATTTCTTCAAGCTTCCTGTCAATGCTTCCATCTGATTCACTACTATTATCATCCGAAGGGATTTTGATTGGTATGTCCGTAGAAGAAGGGTTTTCCTTAGTGGTTTGAAGCTCATACATGCGGAAATTGTTTCCGTCATGTTCATACTGAAGACATACTTCAGTTGGTACCCTAAACTCATTCACAATGGCTACTGCTATACCACATCTTATAAAATAAGTCCCATTGTTCTTGCTAAACAGAATAAGAGTCCTTACATCATTTTTGTTAATAATATATCCATGTCTTTTGAAATTAATTTTGTGACCCCAATTGGTAAGAAACTCTGGACAGATTTTTATCTCTTCCTATCATATAAAAAAGAGATTAATAACATGAAATATAACCAACATAAAACATATTGCAAAAACTAAAACTACCTTATCACGGTATATCATGGTTGTGAACCAATCCTTTGCGCCAACTAAGTATGGTTCGACATTCCTTATATAGACAAATTAACTCACATTTAGTTAGAGAAAAATTTCACAAAAATACATTGACTTTGAACAATTATTGTTTCCTTTAGATTTAACTTTTTTTAACTACAATGAGTTTTAAAATGCAAACAAATTAAATAATAATTTGCAACATTATCCCAAACATTTAAGGATTCAGTGGTCCCCAAAATACAATTTAATTCGAAAAATTAACACTTGCAAAACATGCATCCTATAAATAAAAATCATTAATTTGAGAAACATGAAATTTTTGGGTAGATCTGATATTTTTTCATGTGTATGTGTAGATACATTCCAACACAATATGTGTACTTGTAGATCTGACAACAGTTCATTGGTAATGTTTTTTAACAAAGATGGAAGCTTGTAATCTAGTTGAAAATAGGAAAAAAGTTGAAAAAGTGGAAGAATTCATACCTGTTTCTAGATGAAGCCATGATTTTTGTCTCTTGTGGTCCCTCCTTGTCGCAAATGTGGATAGTGTAGGATGTTGGTTTTTTAAGTAACTCCTTATGAGGTCTTTGTCATGGACTATTATGTCCTTATGTTAGGCAGCTTTGATAGCAAAAAGTGCATGTGTTACATTGATGTTTTATGATATAAGTGATTCATTAAGTGGGCTACACCCCTTTTGATCCTATGTGTACTATATATATATATATATATATATATATATATATGATTTAAAGTGATATAATTCTATCCTAAATTATTTTGTCCTAAGTTATATAAAAATTATTTTTACCTTTTTACAGAATATTAAGTTTGAATATATACATTTTTCTTGAAGTTTAACATGTACATTTGAAGAACATAAAGAAATTGCTTTTTATCGCGAAAGATTGTATCGCGAATCATCACGACGGCAACGTAGCACATTTTAAGAGTAATTATTTTAGTCAACACTAATTGCACATGTGTGGTTAGTGAGTGTTTTTTCAAAGTAGCTAGCCATTCGTGATAAATTCGCTAGAAATTTTTTCGCTATATATATAGCACTGTTACTTTATTAAATAATAAGTATTGCAAAAAAACATGTATCGGAAAACATTTATGCATACCATCAATCCATATATAATTAAAATTTATATATAGATAATGTATGGTAGTGCAATGAAATTTTTATAATTTTTATCACGAAGAATCACACAACTATTAATTGAAACACAAAAAACTAAATTCGGTAATAATATAAGTTCCATCGAAATTACTAATTGTGAATTAGTTACAACCCAACTAAAGACGATAAACTAAATAAAAGTTGTTCAACCAAATAACAAAACCACAAGTCGTTATAAACTTCAAACTTAAGTTAATACATCATTATCAATTAAACTGCTTCCAACATATTCCTCATCAATTAAAAAGCTACCAGCATATCCTTCATCGACGCCTTCTCCTATTGCGTATGACCTCAACATTCATGAATCGGGCATCTTCATCAAGTTCACAACGCAATGTATCACCAACCCTCAAGTCTTTCTCAAACTTAAAGTCATACCAGCCATCGCCTAGGTATTTTTCGTGAGTGTATCGGCCTGAAGTGATTATGGTACATGGATAAACTCGTCCTGTGGCAAGATCCCTCAACCTAATCATAGTCTGCTTATCCCAAAGAACATACTTTGACGTCTTGTTGGGAAAATGCTACGTAATTAAAAGTGTACAATAAATCAGTACAGAAATACAAATGAAAAATAAGAAACAAAAATGTGAATAGAATGCACTTACAAAAACTTGATTTGTTCGAACAGCTGACTCAGACATCTTCACATCAAACATGTAATAAGAAGAAGGGTCTACAGGGTCTTCCACCTCAGGTTGATTAATAACATCACCATGCTCCTCATAAATCATGTCTTCATCGGATGATATCACAATAGGATCGTAATTGGTAGGAGTAGGAGTCATATTTTCTCCATAGGCAGGGTACATAGAAAATCTGTTTACATCTCCTTCCAAATAAAGGACAATGATCATCGGTTTCATAATGCCATTATTCATGGCAACTCTCCTTCCTGAAGAAAGAAACCATAATCCGTCCTTTGGCTTGAACTTTACAGCGGTAGATTTGTTTGTTGCGGCATTAATGATGCAACCACTTTCTTCAAAATCAAGCTCTTTGTACCAGTGATTCAAAAATTCAGGACATACCTTGATTGCATTCTGATTGGTAATTCATATAAAAAAAAAAAAAAAACAAACTTAGTATTGTATTCTAATTAGTCGCAATTTTCAAATTACGTTAATTATCGGCATCATAAAAATATAAAATACCTTATCAGGGTAAATGGTAGTTTTGAAGTGCCTAGATGCTTTAACACGGACTTCAGGTACATTCCTTATATTATAAAAAACACTTAATTTATTAAATGAACTATTTTATATAAATATTTAGTCTAACCTATACTAAAATGAAATGCGGCAGAATTTATAACAATATAAATTTGAAGTTGTATAGACATACACTTTAGCCGAAGGAGGAGTGGGTGGCACCGAAGCAATAGATTTTCCCTTAGCACGAACTTCAGGTACATTCCTTATATTATAAAAAACACACAATTTATTAAATCAACTATTTTATATAAATATTTACTCTAACCTATACTAAAATGAAATGCGGCAGAATTTATAACAACATAAATTTAAAGTTGTATAGACATACACTTTAGCCGAAGGAGGAGTGGGTGGCACTGAAGCAATAGATTTTGCCTTATCAAGCCAGATTTTAAAATTGTTTTCTTCTTTATAGAAAAGTATAACATCAGTTGGTTTGACGAAACCATTAACCCTTGCTACATTGATCCCAGAATGAATAAACCATCTACCGTCACTCCACTTAAAAACAAAACTGGTCGCTTGTTTCTTAAGATTTGTAATACTTCCAGGCTTTTGAAAATCAATGTTGCTTCCATACTTGTTGATCCACTTAGAACAAACATCAATTTTCTCCTATGATATCAAACAACAAATAGAGAGAATATTGGTATTGGTGTTCTATTAGTACATATCAAAGTATAAAATTCAATCAAGAACTTTATTATAGATATTTTTGAATAGGACAACTACGATACCTTATCCGGGTAAATTCTTGTCGGAAACCAACACGGCAATGTTTTCTCACCTACGGAAAGTCCCCTTGTATATAACAAAACATATATAACTTTAGCACGAACTTCAGGTACATTGCATATATAATCAAATACACACAATTTTTTAAATTAAATATTTTATCTAAATATTTATTCTAACCTATACTAAGTATGAAATGCGACTGATTTTATCAAAACATAAATTGTAAAGTTGTATACACATACACGTTAGCCGAAGGAGGAGTGGGTGGCACTGAAGCAATAGATTTTGCCTTATCAAGCCAAATCTTGAAATTTGAAATTCTGGTATCACTAGAATGATGTTGCCTAAGATGTCCCAACAACTACTTTATGATTAATGTTGTTTCTTTTGTTGGCACATCTTATATAACATATAAAAACTGACAGAAAATAAATAAATGACACAAGTAATTGTTAACCCAGTTCAGCCAACTGCCTACTCTGGGGGATACCAATCCAGGAAGGAAATCCACTAATAGCTCTAGTTACTAAGACCTCCAGCAAACCCTAGGATTTACGCCTTACACTAAGACCTCCAGCAAACCCTTGGTTTACGCCTTATAACCTCGACACTACTCATGCAACTTCTGCCTAGGAACTCCTAGACATGAGATCCCATCTCACTTCCACTCACACAACACAACCTGTGTTGATTATACAATGTTAAGAATGATGTGGCGACAACTTGCCAAGACAACACTTCACTTTTGCTTAAAAGCTTTAAGTGAATCACACACGGTAAACTCCGTACTTCAAAGCTTAGGAGTAACCTTAAAATAACAAACTCACTTCTTAACTTGTGTTATAGAATCCACAAGCAAGAATTACAATCAAATAATAAAAGACTCAACAAAGACTCAATATGTGAACTAATATTTTTCAATGAGATACTTAGTCTTGAGCTTGGTCTTCGTATATATAATGATTAGGCACGCTCCTCTTTCTTCACAAATGCTCAGACGCTCCTTGAGAATCATAAAGGATGATCTGATACTCTTTCAATCTTCATTAAGGATATATCAAGACTTTCCAAAAGTGTTTAAAGGACTTTATATGATAGGATAAGTCATCCAGCTATTTCATTAAGTTTGTCTTATCCTTAAAGCTCCTGATCAGATCAAATCTCTATTAAGCGTGCTCTTTAAGTGGATTTCCATAAATAGCAGATGCTCTCATAAATGCGCGAGATTTCCTTGAATAAATATGATGTTGTAACATGTTTTCCAACATCTTGTTAGTATATTTGTTTTAGCAAAATTAAGTCAATTCAAATATCCAACAATCTCCCCCTTTGGCAATTTTTGGCTAAAACAATTTCAGGCCATTACCCTTGAGAGATTAAAAAGCGCAATCCTTCAAATCACCATGGTCACACAAAAGAAGGAATGTTAGAGCATCATTTAAACAAAATTTCACATAGGTGAAAATATATGTGCATCAGAGGCAGCAGCAGCGGAGATATCATCAAATAGCCTCGAGCAAAAATTAAAACGTGGTATCAGAGCAAAACATATATCATATGTCATATGTCATCAAAGGTGTTGTGACATATGAGAGCACATCTTCTGGCACATGTTCGTCCAATCAGGGCAGCATCCATTCAGTAGCAAACTCCCCCTGACTTCATCAGCTTGTGCATCATCTCAGGGTAAAAAAAATTTTACTCCCCCTGAATACTTGCTTACTGCTACTTAAAAACATGTCATAACAAAAGACACAACAACATGTAGCAGAAACAAACAAAGCAAAGTACTACTCCCCCTTTTTAGCCACAAAATGTGCCAAAACAGGAAAGTTAAGTATCCAAAGTGCAGAAATTAAAAGTACAGACCATGCACTCAGAAAGTGCTAAAATTCAGGGCACAAAACACCCACAAACAAATAACAAAGTGCAGTAAAACATTAAAACTGATTACAAAATCATTCATCATCACTACTGTCAGAGGCTTCATCCTCATCTGTAGCAGTAGCATAACCTTCATCCTCATCTGCATTGTTTTGATCACCTGTAGCAGCCACATTTGCACTAGCTTTGACAGGTATTTCATCAGCTTCCAATCCTTCAATCATCTTCAAGAACACATTCTTCCTTTCCTCAAGCTCAGCCTGCTGTTTATCTATTTCCTGACATTGAACCTTTAAACCAGCAATAATCTCCTTTTTGGACATAACACCAGCACCAGCAGCAGATGTTCCAACATGATCAGTAACATTGTGATTACCAAAAAGCTTGTGATGGAAAGTAAAACCAGATTCCCTTTTCTTGGGAGTGTCAGTCACAACCTTAATGTCTGGATATTGGGCCAAGATAATTCCACATAACAACGAGGGAAATGCTATTGGCATCTTCACAGCTGTTGATCTAATATGCTTAATGGTTTGATCAAAAATAAAGGTCCCATAGTCATAGTCAAACTTGGTTCCTACAGCATATATAAATCTACCCAGGTTGGTTGCAACATTGGTTGCATGCTTGGTTGGTACCCAATTGGTTGATCCTATCCTATTGAGGATGGCATATTTGACATTCAATTTACTCGTGGGTATCAGCTTCTTTGTAGGCCAGACCTTAACCTTACCACCAGTTATCTCAGCACTCACAACATCATTAGCAACTTCTAATTCAGCCTTAGGTTCTACAGACCTACTTAGGTAATTATTTATCACAACAGGAGAAAAATTGATACATTTACCTCTGACAAAAACTTTATGGTAGTCCTTGCTCAGTGGGTTATCACATTCTTCAGGGATGTTCACCAGAAATTCTTTCACAAGCAGCTCATAACAGGGACTGAAGTCACAGACTGTCTTCATCAGACCGGCTTCCTTGATGTAGTCAAAGATGTCTTGACATTTGAGAGCATCTTTGGTCAGTTCCCTTTCAACAGCCAATCTCCTTTGGTAAATGTAGTCCCATCTCAGTGCAAAGGCAGCACGATGGAAGGAAATGTTATCACAGGGGGCTTCTTCAATACCTTGAGGAGCCTTCTTCACAGTAGCCTTCTTAGGGTTGGCAGAGGAGATGTTAACAACATCTTCAGCAACATCATAGTCTGAGTCACTAGATGACTCCTTCTTTCTCTTCAGTGTTTCCTTCTTCTTGCTGGGAGGGGAGAACACTTTGCTCCAACCTTTTACAGGTCCAACACCTTTTGTTTTCACTCTTGGTGCAGGAGTCTTGCTTGCAGTGGCCACAGCCTTCCCTGTACAGCTTCTCAACCTTTTTGTTATACCACCAGTAGGTTTTACAGCAGTCTTGGTGGTGACATAATCATCAACATCAACAACATCTTTCTCTTTCTCAGCTTCTGCAGGCTTGTCAGCTTCAACCTCTTGCTCATCTGTAGGGATGGACTGGTTGCTCTCTTCAGATTGAGTGTCTCCTTCATCATCAGAAGTACCCTCATCAGCAGTTCCAATTTCTTCATCTGTGGACTCAGATGTTGTGGCAGTTGTCTCAACATCCTTTTCGGCAGCAGTTTCCTTCATAGGTTCTTCCTCAGCAGTTGCAGCATCTTCATTCTCATTCAAGGATGTCTCAACATCTTGCATGACAACTTCTTCAGTAACAACAGGGGTTGATTTCTCAGCCACCATCTCAGCAATTGTTGGTGATTTATTAGCAGTTTCTGTTTCAACCTCTGTAGGAGCGTCTTCCATCTTAGTTTCAACAACATCAGACACAGTTTTGGGGTTTACTTCAGTTGCTTTCTCATATGTGTTAACATTCGAATCAAAAACCAAATCAGACATAGACAGAGCAAACTTAGACTTGTAGTCTCTTCTCTTTCTTTTAGAACTTCCTTTACTAGAGTTAGCAATTTTAGCAGTAGAAAGAGAGATATCATCGCCTACCTCAGAAGTTCCCTTCTTTACAACAGTTTTTCCTTTTCCTTGCTTCTCAGCGTCATTGGATTGAGCTTTGGGTTTGGATGCATGAACAACTGTAACGGGGACCGCGTCCTTGATAATCTTTGAGGGATCGATTTTTGTCTTTGATCGAGTAGACCGTCCGGTTTTAGTGGTTTGTGAAGATTCAGACATGTTTTGATAATTTTTGAAGGTTGAGAAGATGGGTAGATGGAGTTTGATGATCAAGGTGAGAGAATAGGGTTTGCAGACAAAGGTTAGAATTTGGAAGAAAAACAATTGAATGCGTGTGATGATGTATTTAAGGGAAGTTTGTAATGATTTCCCTAAATTAGCGTGCATTGAATGATGGGAGAGAAAACGGTTTCCTTTTGCACGCCACAACTGCAGTAACTGCTATGCTTCTTCATGCAGGCAAATTCCCAATTTGCCCCTTAAAAATTCAAACTGATTAGCATCAAGCGCCTTTGTAAAAATGTCAGCTAGCTGTTCACTTGTACCAATGTGCTTGAGTTCCACACAATTTTCTTCAACAAGGTCTCTGATGAAATGATGCCTGATGTCTATGTGTTTGGTTCTTGAGTGTTGAACTGGATTCTTTGATATATTGATTGCACTCAAGTTGTCACAATATAATGTCATGACATCTTGGTCGACATTATATTCTTTCAGCATCTGTTTCATCCACATCAGCTGGGAACAACTGCTTCCTGCAGCTATGTATTCAGCCTCTGCAGTGGATAGAGACACACAATTCTGCTTCTTGCTGAACCATGAGATCAAGTTGTCACCCAAAAAGAAGCATCCTCCTGAAGTGCTCTTTCTATCATCAGCACTTCCAGCCCAATCTGCATCACAATACCCTATCAAAGTTGAGTTCTTGGTCTGGGAATACAGAATCCCATAATTACTGGTGCCCTTTATATACTTCAGAATCCTTTTGACTTGCACAAGATGGCTCATCTTTGGCTTGGCTTGATATCTTGCACAAACACCAACAGCAAAGGTGATGTCTGGTCTACTAGCTGTAAGATACAAGAGACTGCCAATCATGCTCCTGTATAGGCTTTGGTCAACATCAATGCCATTCTCATCTTTGGTTAGCTTCAGATGTGTAGCAGCTGGAGTTCTCTTGTGTGCTGCAGTGTCCATTCCAAACTTCTTGATCATATTCTTCGCATACTTGCTTTGAGAAACAAATATGGTGTCTTCCATTTGTTTGACTTGCAGACCAAGGAAATATGTCAGCTCACCTACCAAACTCATTTCAAACTCTGATTGCATTTGTTGTACAAAATGTTGCACCATCTTTTCAGACATTCCACCAAATACTATGTCATCAACATAAATCTGGGCAATCATCAGCTTCTCTTCTTGTTCTTTAACAAACAAGGTTTTGTCATGGCCTCCTTTTCTGTATCCTTGACTAACAAGAAAATTTGTCAGCCTTTCATACCAGGCCCTTGGAGCCTGTTTCAGTCCATAAAGAGCCTTCTTCAGCTTGTACACATGATCAGGATTAGCAGGATCTACAAAACCTTTTGGCTGCTCCACATAAACTTCTTCATGTAAGTACCCATTAAGGAAGGCACTCTTGACATCCATTTGGTACAGCTTAAATTTGAAGATGCATGCTATACCAAGAAGTAGCCTAATAGATTCCAGTCTTGCAACTGGCGCAAATGTTTCATCAAAGTCAAGTCCTTCAACCTGAGTGTACCCTTGAGCCACTAACCTTGCCTTGTTTCTTGTTACAATACCATTTTCATCTGACTTGTTCTTGAACACCCATTTTGTGCCTATGACATTAACACCATTGGGTCTAGGAACAAGATCCCACACATCACTTCTCCTAAACTGAGTTAATTCATCTTGCATGGCTTCTATCCAGAACTCATCAGTGAGAGCCTCTTTTACATTTTTAGGCTCAACCTTTGAGACAAAACATGAATTAGTAACCACTTCATTTGTCCTTCTTGTAGCAATTCCCTGGTTAGGATTTCCTATGATGAGATCCTTGGGATGATTCTTCTGTATTCTTATTGAAGGAACTTTACTCACAGGACGAGGTGTAGGAATGGTTGATTCATCATCTGAGTCTGATTCCTTATCTGCTACAGCTTCTTCAGATGTTGGCAAAGTTGTTGCAACATCATCTTCAGTGTCAGATGTTTCAGCAGATGTCATATCATCTATCACAACGTTGATAGATTCTACTATTACTTTGGTTCTCTGGTTGTAAACTCTATAAGCCCTGCTGTTTGTTGAATACCCAAGAAATAATCCTTCTTCACTTTTCGGATCCATTTTTCTTCTGTGCTCTCTATCAGCTAGGATGTAACACTTACTTCCAAACACATGAAAGTGTTTGACAGTTGGTTTTCTGCCTTTCCACAATTCATATAGTGTAGTAGAAGTTCCAGTTCTGAGTGTGACACGATTGTGAATATAACAAGCAGTATGCATAGCCTCAGCCCAGAATTGATATGGAAGATGTTTTGCATGCAACATTACTCTGGCTGACTCTTGTATTGTCCTGTTCTTCCTCTCAACAACACCATTTTGTTGAGGTGTGATTGGAGCTGAGAATTCATGCTTGATTCCTTCAGAGATGCAGAATTCAAGAAAGCTTGCATTCTCAAACTCTTTACCATGATCACTTCGTATCCTAACAATAGCAGAGTTCTTTTCTCTTTGGAGTTGAAGACAAAGTTCTTTGAATGCATCAAAACTTTCAGATTTGTCTTTTAGAAATTCAATCCATGTGAACCTTGAAAAATCATCTACCATGACAAACGCGTACCTTTTTCCTCCAAGGCTCTCCACTTGCATTGGCCCCATCAGGTCTATGTGCAATAATTCTAGTACCCTTGTTGTGGTAAGATGTTGCAACTTTGGATGCGACATCTTTGTCTGCTTTCCTATTTGACATTCTCCACATATACTCCCTTCCTCTATTTTGAGCTTTGGAAGTCCTCTGATTGCCTCTTTAGCTATTGCCTTTTTCATGCCTTTGAGGTGTAGGTGGCCAAGTTTTTTGATGCCACAATTTTACCTCATCTTCTTTGCTAATAAGACATGTGGATACATCTTCTTCTTTAGGAATCCAGAGATAACAGTTGTCTCTAGACCTTACTCCTTTCATCAACAGCTCTCCTTGCTCGTTTGTAACTAGGCATTCAGCTTTTGTGAAGTTAACTTTCATGCCTTGATCACAAAGTTGGCTTATGCTGATTAGATTAGCTTTAAGCCCTTTTACAAGCAGCACATTATCAAGCTTTGGTAAGCCATGGTTTGCAAGTTTACCAACTCCCTTGATCTCTCCTTTGGCTCCATCTCCAAAGGTCACAAAACTGGTAGCATATGACTTCAAGTCTTCAAGATAATGTTCAACACCTGTCATGTGTCTAGAACAGCCACTATCAAAGTACCAGGTTTCTCTTGAAGAAGCTCTCAAGGATGTATGAGCTATTAGACCGGTGATCTTCTTCTTTTCTCTCCATTCCTGTCTTGTCGTAACATTAGGAAAGACAGGAGTATAGAATTCTTGATGAACTCTCCTTGGATATCCGTGCAGCCTATAGCAGAAAGGCCTAATGTGTCCTTTCCTGCCACAATGATGACATGTCCAGTTATAGAACCTGGGCATAGAATGTCCTATCAGATGTTGCGACAATCCTCCTGACACAAACGTGCTGTTGATTGGAGTATGTATAGTAGCATTGTTGAACTTCATCTGCTGCTTTACTCTTTCATGTTCAAAACCAATGGGCTTAGGTTTCCCATAGTTTTGTCTCTGTAACATTTCCTCAAAGGCATCAGTACCTTTGGTCATCATTTTAGCCACTTTAGTGACTTGATCTAAATCAGCATTTAATTTGATTACTTCTTCATTCTGTTCAGCAACTTTACACAGGAGGTTAGACTTCTCCATTTCCAGCTGTTGAATTTGACTACTCTGATCTTCAACCTTAGCATTGAGGTTATCAATGTTTATGAGTAAGTCATTTTTCTCAGCTTGTAGTTTACCATTGATCTTCTTTTGTTTCTCTAATGCTTTGCAAACTTCTATACTTCTAGTATGAAGATCTTTATAAGTAGCAGCTAGTTCCTCATAAGTTACCTCCTCATCACATGATTCTGAGTCAGATACACAAACTCCTGTTAAAGCATTAACAAACTTGGCAGATTCTTCCTCCTCTGAATCTGTATCAGACCATGAAACCACAAGACTTTTCTTTTGCCTTTTTAGAAAGGTTGGACATTCAGGTCTGATATGTCCAAAACCTTCACATTCATGGCATTTCATTCCTCTTTCATCTTCATTTGTCTTTTTCTGAAAGCTGGACTATTTGTTGTTGTTGAGTCGACCATTTGGCTTGTGTCTTTGATCCACTTTCTTCATCAACTTGTTGAACTGTCTTCCAAGCATAGCCATAGATTCAGCTAAGCTTTCTTCACCTTCAGATTCAATTTGTAAGTCATCAGCAGCACTTTTTGAAGCAAAGGCTAGATTCTTATCTTTCTTTTCACTTCTCCTGTTTAGGCCAATTTCATAGGTCTGAAGTGATCCTATGAGTTCATCTAAATTTAGACTTGAAAGATCATGAGTCTCCTCAATAGCTGTCACCTTCATATCAAATCTTTTAGGCAAAGATCTGAGTATTTTTCCAACTAGCTCCTCATCTGAGATAGGTTTTCCAAGTGCATCAAACGAATTTGCAAAATCAAGCACATTCATCTGAAAGTCATGAATGGTTTCTTCCTCCTTCATTCTGAGATTCTCAAAATTGGTTTTGAGCATCTGAAGTTTAGATAGCTTAACTTTTGATGTTCCTTCATGAGCTTTTCTCAGAACTTCCCAGGCATGCTTAGCAGTAATACACCTCTTAACAAGCCTGAACATGTTTGCATCCACACCATTAAAAATAGCATACAAGGCTTTGGAGTTGCCAAGTGCCAGATCATCCTCATCTTTAGTCCATTCATCATTTGGCTTCTTGACATCAGTTTTATTGCCATCTTTGTCAAGAACCATTGGTGGTTCCCATCCACGTAACACAGCCTTCCATGTCCTGCTGTCAATTGATTTTATGAAAGCCTCCATTTTAGATTTCCAATAATCATAGTTCTCAGGACCTGTCAGTAAGGGGGGTTTAGACACTGACCCTCCTTCTTTATCCATTGTACCAGAAAGTACTCTCCCTGGAGCTCACCCAAAATAACAGAACAGGGTGCCTGCTCTGATGCCAATTGAAATTCTGGTATCACTAGAATGATGTTGCCTAAGATGTCCCAACAACTACTTTATGATTAATGTTGTTTCTTTTGTTGGCACATCTTATATAACATATAAAAACTGACAGAAAATAAATAAATGACACAAGTAATTGTTAACCCAGTTCAGCCAACTGCCTACTCTGGGGGATACCAATCCAGGAAGGAAATCCACTAATAGCTCTAGTTACTAAGACCTCCAGCAAACCCTAGGATTTACGCCTTACACTAAGACCTCCAGCAAACCCTTGGTTTACGCCTTATAACCTCGACACTACTCATGCAACTTCTGCCTAGGAACTCCTAGACATGAGATCCCATCTCACTTCCACTCACACAACACAACCTGTGTTGATTATACAATGTTAAGAATGATGTGGCGACAACTTGCCAAGACAACACTTCACTTTTGCTTAAAAGCTTTAAGTGAATCACACACGGTAAACTCCGTACTTCAAAGCTTAGGAGTAACCTTAAAATAACAAACTCACTTCTTAACTTGTGTTATAGAATCCACAAGCAAGAATTACAATCAAATAATAAAAGACTCAACAAAGACTCAATATGTGAACTAATATTTTTCAATGAGATACTTAGTCTTGAGCTTGGTCTTCGTATATATAATGATTAGGCACGCTCCTCTTTCTTCACAAATGCTCAGACGCTCCTTGAGAATCATAAAGGATGATCTGATACTCTTTCAATCTTCATTAAGGATATATCAAGACTTTCCAAAAGTGTTTAAAGGACTTTATATGATAGGATAAGTCATCCAGCTATTTCATTAAGTTTGTCTTATCCTTAAAGCTCCTGATCAGATCAAATCTCCATTGAGCGTGCTCTTTAAGTGGATTTCCATAAATAGCAGATGCTCTCATAAATGCGCGAGATTTCCTTGAATAAATATGATGTTGTAACATGTTTTCCAACATCTTGTTAGTATATTTGTTTTAGCAAAATTAAGCCAATTCAAATATCCAACAAAATTGTTATCTTCTTTATAGAAAAGTATAACATCAGTTGGTTTGACGAAACCATTAACCCTTGCTACCATAATCCCAGAATGTATAAACCATCTACCGTCACTCTGCTTAAAAACAAAACTAGTCGCTTGTTTCTTAAGATTTGTAATAACTCCAGGCTTTTGAAAATCAATTCTGCTTCCATACTTGTTGATCCACTTAGAACAAACATGAATTTTCTCCTATGATATAAAACAATATTGGTATTTGTATTAGTTGATATGAAAGTATAAAATTCAATCAAGAACTTTCGTATAGATTTTTTTGAATAGGACAACTACGATACCTTATCCGGGTAAATTCTCGTCGGAAACCAACACGGAATTATTTTGTCACCTACCGAAGGTCCCCTTGTATAACAAAACATATATAACTAATTAGTTTGTAAACATATCATAACCAAATGATTAATTAGTTAATGAGACCACAATTTAAAATGAATAATTTATATAAGTTACTCATAGTAAAACCATTTGTAAAAATCGTTGATTTACTTAATCAAACCATCCTTTTAAATGAATAATTTATATAAATGAAACTTAGTAAAACCTTTTCCAACTATCCTTGACTAAGTCAAACACTAATTTAGCAAAATGGATTCAGAAATTCTAATTATATATAAGTCAAACCCTCATTTAGTAAAAAACGTTTTTTGACAAATAAATATATAAGTCAAACCCTAATTCCCAAATTGCATGTGTAGCTCTGACAAAAGTACATGTATAGTGTACATTAAGTATTGGGATGCAGAGCAAATTCATGAAAATAGGGAACAAAGGTAAAGTATTCATTTATTCTATAGGAACAAATTAGCTTTATTAACATATAAGAACCTGGAAGAAGACGCCATTGTCGATGGTCCCAAGTGTTGCCGGTCCTAATGCGTGTGTGTGAGCCCCTTTGTCGCTGTCGTTGTCGTCTACGCTATCGCATGATCAAGGAAGAAACATATGGACATTAGCTCTCCTTGCTTGGATAAGGTTTAGTGAAACCTTTTGAGATCGTGTAACCTTTTCATCATTTTTTGTTTGTTGACATAGGCTTAACTGGGCTGGGCTATCTCAACCTTATATTGATTTTAGTATTAGGCCCAAGCAACAATCAACTCATGAAAATTGTGACAAATCGTTTTTCATACCCCAGGCTTTATTAAAAATACACATTCTACCGTAATAAAATATAAGTGTATTTACACATTTTTTATTTTGTCAATTTATACTGCAAAATATTAGAAAAATTTTACATACCTGAACACTATTCGTCAGTTTAATTGAATATATTTTTTACTATTTGATATGTTTCAAAGACAAACTTATAATTATCGGAAAGAAATATTAATTTTTAATATGTTATATTTAACATTATTAATTACTATACGATTAAACTCTGAACAATTTTATTATATTTTTAATTATTTCTGATTATACAATTGGTTGTTCCTAATAATTAATGTTTAGGTCATCGATTCAACTAACACTATATATCTTTAGTGTTTGGATGTTCTTATGTCACAACCGCTTGATCGGATCGAAATTGGAATTCGCATACATATATATGAATGTTGCTTCCCTCCTTCAATTTCCTCAGCAAATGGGCCGCAAAACATTGGATCCATTGCAGTAGGCCTAACATAGTACGCTCCAATATAAGCTTTTCATCTATGCCAATAAATCAATTTTGAAGCCGCTTCAAAGGGATCAGAAGCATGGATGAGCCGTCCCTTTTATGATCACGAATGGATGAGCCGTCCCTTTTATAGATATTGTTACTCATCTTCCTTATTTATCAACTTTGCAAAGGTACACTAATTTTGGTCGCATATTGAAAATGTACACTTTGCAAAGGTACACCTTCCTTATTTATCCTGGAGAGAGAGAAGTTCGAAGGAATCAAGAGAAAATGAAGAGAGATGAGTAAGAAAATGAGAGAGACAGATGAAGGAGGGAAACAACATTCAAATTCATACCCAAAGAAGTAAAAAATTTGTCATTTATGTCAGTTAGGATTTTGCAATAGTTTCTTGTGAGCTTGACACCTGTCAGGGTAAATTTGTCATTTATGAGAGAGACAGATGAAGGAGGGAAACAACATTCAAATTCATACCCAAAGAAGTAAAAAATTTGTCATTTATGTCAGTTAGGATTTTGCAATAGTTTCTTGTGAGCTTGACACCTGTCAGGGTAAATTTGTCATTTATGAGAGAGACAGATGAAGGAGGGAAACAACATTCAAATTCATACCCAAAGAAGTAAAAAATTTGTCATTTATGTCAGTTAGGATTTTGCAATAGTTTCTTGTGAGCTTGACACCTGTCAGGGTAAATTTGTCATTTATGAGAGAGACAGATGAAGGAGGGAAACAACATTCAAATTCATACCCAAAGAAGTAAAAAATTTGTCATTTATGTCAGTTAGGATTTTGCAATAGTTTCTTGTGAGCTTGACACCTGTCAGGGTAAATTTGTCATTTATGAGAGAGACAGATGAAGGAGGGAAACAACATTCAAATTCATACCCAAAGAAGTAAAAAATTTGTCATTTATGTCAGTTAGGTGTTTGCAATAGTTTCTTGTGAGCTTGACACCTGTCAAATGTTTTTGTCAATGTTTTTAAATTGTTTCATTTTTTTAATTAGACTATATTAGTTATTTGATATAATGGGTATTTAATATAATAGTAGCATATGAATTTATAAAAATTTATTTTTTCATCGTGTTTTATTTACTTATCATCGTAATATAAACATTTAAAATTTCAACTAATATTTTAAATGTTAAGATTATACTTTTAAATAATTTTGGAAGGTAATGATTTTTAGATAAATATCTTCCATTTTGTTAACATTTAAAAATTATATTACTTTGTAGGCTTCAAATAATAAGATTATATCAAATAAAAAAAAATAACAAAACCAGAAATAAGGCAAGTAAATAACACGAAATCATAATTAATTATATACCTAATTAATTGCCCACTGCCACTGGGCCAAAGAGTACAAAACAACATAGAAATTTAACTAAAACCATTTTTACTAAATAGGCATTTGATAGTACTGATTATCTTAAAACAAAAAAATTAACCTCAAAATAGACCAACTACCCTGGGCCAACAAAATTACATAATCAAGTTCAACAAATACAAAACCACCTAACACCATCTCACACACTTAAATCCTAAGTAATCTTTTCAATTTTGATTGCTCTTTTCAAAAGCTTGATAGGTGCATTGTCATCTTCATCTTGCTTTTCAGGAGAAATTCTCTTGCTTATTTTTTTTCCCTTGATTGCTTTAATGTCAGTTGAACCAATTTGATTAAGAGCTATTACCATGCTAGAACCAGACTCATGAATATCTTCATCAAGATTGACAACATCAGATCTTGTCATTCCCTTAATTTGTTGAATTTTTCCAACAGAACTACCCTCAATGACCATGCCTTTTGCCATTTCTCCACATCCAGCCAATGTTTTCTCTTCCTAACCATCCAAACTTATAGTTAGTCATATAATTATATATAAAAAATAAAATGGGTAAATTAAGGAATATATTTACAACAACCTTGATGTTTTTGTTGGCCACAAATTCATCTTTATGAACAACTCCACTATAAGTTTTTCCAACAGCTTCTTCTTTGGTCGTTGTTCCAACGGATTTTTGAAGATCAACCGCCTCAACAACTATGTCCTTTCCTCCTCCCTCTAGACTACTTGCAGCAATTGAAAGCTTATCAAGTGCAAGAAGCAAAAAAAATGTTAGCTAACTGTATACATAACAGTAACTAAATAAAAGTATGTCAACCAATCATAGACATAATTTACCTTTGAAGACATATCACTTTTCTTTATATCACCACCATCTTTGTTGCAAATAAAAGTGTCAAGAGAAGGATCGTCAAGGTCCACAACAGTAGAAGAAAATTTACACATTAAATCTTGGGTACATGCAATAGGAGTATTATCACAAATAATTGACTTTCCTTGGTCCTTGGAGTTACTTTCATTCAATGACAGTGAATCCTAAGACAAACAAATTAACATTAAATATTGGTGCTATGGACTTGCCAAAAACTTATATACACTCAACGTATTTAACATGATAGCATACCTCAGATAAGATATTAGTAGAACCACAAACTAATACATCCTTCCCTTTGCCAATCAAAGTACTCAAGGAACCAACCTCCTAGTTTAATAAAAAATTTAATCAGTCAATTTGTTTGGAAGACAATGGTAAAAAAAATGTAGTATAGAGTTAGATATTGCATACATTGTTTAGCTTGCTAATTGAAGCTTCCTCATGATCCCACTTGTCTTTAAATTGCTTGATTATGTTAGCATCGGTGCAGATCTTTCTGACTTTAAATGTCTGTTCAAATCTGGGATTATTTGAAGGTTTAGTCTCCACTTTAAACAACCAAGTCTTATCAATCAGGCTAGTTAATTGAGATGGCACCCCTCCAACACCAGCAACCTAAAATAAGAACATATTGAAAACACTATCAATATGAAAAACATGTTTAATAAAACTCACACATATTATACTAAATCAGAATATTACCCTTTGGATGTCATCTAACATATCAGCACAGCTCATTTGGAACAAAGAGCTTGCATCTTTGTCAAATATCACAAATGTGGCAGAATCCGTCTGATCAATAACCCTAACCTTTGAAGGTGTGAAAACACAAGAAGGGGGGGGTTGAATTGTGTTTTAGCTAAGTTAAAACTTTTTCAAGTTCTTAACTCAACTATGTTCGCAGCGGATAAATAACACAAATAATAATAAGAGAGAGAGAGAAAAACACACAAGCAGTTTATACTGGTTCCTCTCACAAAACGAGAGTAGTCCAGTCCCCTTGCACTTCCAAGGGAGTTCACTATAATCACACAAGATTACACCTGCTCAAGCACACAAGCAAGAGACTTCTCAACAATGCTCAAGCACACAAGCTTAAGACTTCACACTTAAGCACACAAGCTTAAGTTTCCTCAAGTACTATAAATAGTAAAGTAGATGAAAGTATACAACTGCTCTTAGGAGAACCTAAAGGCACAAATACAATGAGTACAAAGTATTTGAATCTACAAGTGCAAAAACACTAGATCAGAGGTTCAGAGCTTGAATACAGAATTCAGAGTTTGTTCAGCGCTTGTCAATTCCTTAATAATGTTATATTTCAATACAACTGATCCTTCTAGTATATATATGACAAGAAAAGAGTCGTTGCAGAAATGACCGTTGAAGTAGATAACCTTTTGTCTTCAAGCAGCTTGTCTTGATGCAGTTTGGTTGTTTCTAAAACTGAGTAAGAGTTTCAGATACTTTGACCATGTACAGAGAAGACTTTCCTTATTCAGCTAACAAGTCTGATGACCCACGTTCTCAAGATTGGACAGACAAAATGAGAGTAGCTGTTCTGATCAAGCTTGAAAGGTCCTTTTCTCCATTGGTAGAAGAGTTGACTGGTGAAAGGAATCTTTCACAGCTTTCAAAGAGATCTTCAGAGGTTGATGAAGCTTGTAGACAGACAGGAAGTTCTGAAGTCTTCATCCTCTGAATGTTGAATCTTCTGAAGTCCAACATCTTCTGAGCGCTTGTGAACTTCTGAATTCACATCCTCTGAACTTCACTCAGAGCTTATATGATGCTTATATCTGCGCACTTAAAATAAATTTTTAGTCCTTCCAATTGTTTATTAATACTTTGTTATCATCAAAACCTTTATAGATTTAGGGGCAAACATTTTTAAATCAATTTTGTTCCAACAATCTCCCCCTTTTTGATGATGACAAACATAAGTATTAATTGACAATTGTTGTTAAATTAACTTATCATGTTTCTCTTAGGTTTATGAGGTTTGCAAGCTCCCCCTAAGATTGATACTCCATAAAGTCTGAACTTTATGTTTTATCCATGATATTTTAATTTAGTATAAGATTAAGATGTTTTGAAATAAAACAAATTTCATATCTTTCTTCAGAGTGAGAGGTTTGCAAGCTCTCCCCCTAAGTCTCATAAGGCTAAGTTAAAATTGCACTCTTAACTTATCCTTACTTATGAAATTTATTTCAGTTTCAACTAACTTAGTCTCCTCCTTGAAATACGTAAAACAACTTAAAAGTAACAACTTTTAATATAACAGATAAAAGCGAGATAAAAGGTGTGGTTTCAGTTTTGGAACTTATCAATTAATGCGTAACTACTCCCCCTTTTGTCATTATCAAAAAGTAAAACAAAGTTATATAACCAAGACAGTCAAAGAGAAAGGAGAGTGGTTGTTACAAAGGTGAATTAATTTCAACAGCGAAAACCAACGCGCTCAAGGGTTTATAAAACGGAACAAGTGAACATGCCTGCTTCACATAAAAACAAGAAGAAACAAGTGAAGCAAGAGAAAGTTGGAATAATGAAAAGATTCAGTTTACGCATCGCAGAGTTTAAGAGAAAGAAGAACGAAGAGAAACGCGAAGACGAAGAGAAAGATAAAAAAGACAACAAGAAACCACAAGATGCTGAGATAATAATCATCTCATCAGACTCAGAAGCTGAGGAGAATGAAGATGATGCTGACTATGTGGAGTTCTTGGCTAGCTATGTTCCAGAAGAGGAACAAGAAGAAGAAGAACAAGAGCAAAACCCAGATCCCATTGAAATATCATCAGAGGATGCTGAGGAGAAATCAGAGATTTCTTCTGAGTTTTATCCATCTGATTAGGATTAGGTTGTCTTTTTCTTTTTCTTTTTACCAATGTACTCTACATTATCAGATCATTAATAAAAATTTTTTTTAGAAAGCATCTTGTGTTCTTATGTTCTAATTTAACCAAGAAAAATAATCACACGCAAAACAAACAGAATATAAAACAAACCACATAATTAATAAAACAAACATAGCTTAAAAAGAAAATTGTTCAGAGGATAAACAGATAATAAAGAAAGAAAACTTAAAAACATGTGCAGAGAATCCTAGGGTTTCTTAAGAAAGGCTAAGAGTTGGTCAAATTTGTCATTCAAGGATCCCACATTGGAAACTAAACCATCCACCTTGGTTTCCAATGTCTCTTGAGCAGCTCTTTGACGTTCTAGACCTTCTTGCTGTTCCCTCAGTGCTTCTTGAAAAATCTGCAACTGATCAGCCATAGCAGGAGCTTGATCTTCAATCACAGGTTCTGGTTCTTCAATCATAGGTGCCTTGCCTTTATCATAGGGTTCTCCTTCCTCTGGATAGTCTATCATCAGCACATCCTCTTGATTCTGAGAGGCAAGCACATCCAGTACATCCTCTTCTGTGGCATCCTCAGTAGGTAGCTCATTTGCCAACTCAGCAACTCTAGCAGCAGCTTCTTCCAGACGTTCAGTCTCAATCCTTTGATCCTCAAGACGTTGCAGAAGAGTAGAATCAACCCAGCAATCTTGAAATTCAGACAAACGCCTCACAGCAGCAGCTATAGCAACAAGCTTAGCACGCTCATGCTCTTCATGATTGAATGGCGTTAACCTTTTCAACTCAGCCCTAGCTAGATTGTTCCTCATGAAGCTTATACCTTCCAGATCCCGTTTACCAATAACAGCCTTAACCTTTGCAGCAGCAACATCCAAAGCATTGCAAAGCCTTGCCTTAATGCTTGATACTTCAAGATCCACATCAGAAGGACAAACTAAGAACCTGTCCTTTATTGTAGATAATCTAAGCAAGTCTTCATGAAATTGAGTGGATAGATTTCTAAAAGTGTTGGATGATGATGGTGAAGGATTGGGAATGGTAGAGAGAGTAGGTATTTCAGGAGTAGGGTTGTCAATAATCACAACTTCTACCTCTGAAGGCTTGGGAGCACAAGTGTGAATACGCTCAGGAGAAGCATGTTCAGCACTTGGGTTAGAATGAGGTTCAGGGGTTGGTTCAGATGATGAGATGTCAGAAGTGGATTCAGGGGGAACATGTTCAGGAGATGGTTCAGGTGATTTATGTTCAGGGGATGGTTCAGGAGATTTGTGTGGAGAAGGTTGTTTTGTGGGAGAGGTTGGTTTAATGACAGAAATATCTGGTTGAGGTTCAGATTGTGGAATGTCAGGTTGAGGTTCAGGTTGAGGTGATGTAGGTTTTGGAGGTGAGCTAGATTTGTGTTGAGTTTCAGGAGAAAAAGGGTGATTATTAAGAGGGTCAGGGCTCAGATGTTTTTCAAGCTCAGATAGGGGGTTATCAGAGGTTGGAATATCAGAGGTTGGTAAGATGGTTTTGAGAGGTTTGGTGTAACCTAATCCAATCTCATTTTCATTAAAAACATACTTAGAAGACTTACCTTTATCTTTAGGAATAGGAGCAGGTCTTTTACGAAGGCTTTCAGCAATAGTTTCTTCATCAGACTCAGTGTCATCTTCAGAGTCAGATTCCTCAGATGAACTTTCAACTTCAACAACCATAGGCTTTTTAGAAGATCCTTCAGCAGCCTTGACAGCAGATTCTTCATGCTTCCTCTTAGTTCTTTGCTCAGCCATAGATTGCTCAACTTTAACTTTCTTCTGAGCCAGAAGATCTGGCTTTGGTAGATCATCTTGAGCTTCAGCCTTTCTTTTTGGTTTCCTCTTAGGATTATACTGACTTACAGGAGCAGGAGGAATCATACTTCTATCAACAACAAATCCTTCTTGTCTGAGCACCTCCAAATAGTCCTGAATAATGTGCTCAGCATCAGCTTCAGATATAAGTGGATAGCCTGCGACATACAGACGATCCTCAAGCCTAACAGTGAACTCTTGTGGGGGAGCAACAGGCTTAGATGCAATCAAACGCATCTTGGACAGAAAGTTAGCATTCAGAATTTCTGGATAGAACCTCTTCTCAACCAATTCAGGGTGGAACTTCCTCAAGTTCTGAACAACATGACCTTGATGCAGAAGGTCAGACAACAGCCTAGGATAAACTATAGTAGTTTTCCTCTGAGATTTACTTGCAAAAATGGCTTCACAGATACGTTCAAAAAAGTAATCTCCAAGATTAACCTTCTTTTCAGTCAGAAGAAAGTACAGCAGATGACGATGCGTCCAGGAGATTGTATCAGTCCCACCAACCCTTGGACTGATAGCAGCTAGGATGATCTTGAAGAGAACTCTACATTCATCAGTCAAACCCTTGACCTTCCCTTTCAAAGAGAAATCTGTGCAGATGAGATGCAGAAGATCATCCCTGTATCTTGTATCCTTTTCAAACACATCTAACTCTATCCCAGAGTTAGGTAGACCAAGAAGAGCATTGAGATGAATAGGCGAGATTGCCATGTTCATTCCACAGATGTTAGACCTAATCTGTACACCTGTATAATCCAGCAAACCCATTTCCTTCCTAGTTTTTCCTTTCAGACTAGGATTCCTCTCAATAGCAGCAAGCTCTTCCTTCTTAGCTTCATGCTTATCAAAAACCTTTGCTTTCATCCAAAATTTCTTCAACAAATCTGGATAAATGGGACCATTAAGCATGTCGAAGTACTTATCCCATCCCTGAGTGATAAAGTACTTTTTAACATCAAACCCATTAGCTTGTAGACCATCGAAATCAACCATCTTCTCTGAAAGAAAAGTAAGTTCAGATTCTGGAAACTCCATCTCGTTCCCAACGATCTGAAGATTCTTGAATATGAACGGTGGAATCCTTTTTGACGAAGAAGACGAAGTACCAGCCATTGTTGGAGATTAGGGTAAGGTTTGGAAGACTAACGAGAGAGAAAGAAAGTTTGTGTTGGAGGTTTAGAGAGAATATGAAAGTGTAGGTTGTGAAAGTGAATAGTGTGCAAGTGTATTGTGTAAGTTTATTTAAATGAGTACAGTTAACACGAAAATAGCAAATTTGGGAAGTTACGCTAATTGACAAAAAGTTGAATACCAAAAATCATCATTAACCACCCACTACCTGACACACGTAGACCACGTGCAGAAAGTTTACTCGGTAACTGCTATTTTAAATGGACAACTGTTCAGCAGTGAATACTGAACGTTTCCCACTAAAATAATTCAGAGCCTCTGAGTTATTTAAAATTCTCTATCAGAGTCAAGTACTTCAGAGCTTGTGTTTCAGATGTTCTGAATCATAAGTTCTGATATACATAACCTCTTACACTTTAATTGCCAAAAACAATTTTTCATTCAGAGATTGAAAACATGTTCAGATGTTTCTTTATAAAATCAAATCTTTCAACAGATAAGGCTTTAGTAAATATATCAGCCCATTGATTTTCAGTATCAACAAACTGAATATCTATAATGCCTCTCTGAACATAATCTCTGATAAAATGGTGTTTAATTTCAATATGTTTGGCTCTAGAGTGTAGGATAGGATTTTTAGATAAATGAATGGCTGCAGTATTATCACAATATAAAGGAATATTGTTACTGCTTACCTGATAATCTTCTAACTGATATTTTAACCAGAGTAGTTGTGTGCAACACTTAGCTGCTGAAATGTATTCTGCTTCTGCTGTAGACAAAGCTATAGTAGTTTGTCTCTTACTAGCCCAGGAGATAAGGTTTTCACCAACAAATTGACAATTGCCACTTGTGGATTTTCTTTCAATTTTATCTCCAGCATAGTCAGCATCACAGAATCCATTTAGCACATAATCATTGGATTTCTTATAGAGAAGTCCAAGATTAGTTGTTCCTTTCAGATACCTAAAGATTCTCTTTACAGCTGTAAGATGAGATTCTCTAGGATCTGACTGGAATCTTGCACATAAGCAAACACTGAATAAAATATCTGGTCTAGAGGCTGTCAGATAGAGTAAGGAACCAATCATACCTCTGTAGACCTTTTGATCTACCTTTCCTTCATCATCTGACTTGCCCATGTTGGTAGTTGGATGCATAGGAGTATTCATTATTTTGCAGTCTTCTAGATTGAATTTCTTCAGAAGTTCTTTGGTGTATTTTGATTGATGAACATAAGTTCCTTCCTTCTTCTGATTGATTTGAATTCCAAGAAAGAACTTCAACTCTCCCATCATGCTCATTTCAAATTCATCCTGCATTATCTTAGAAAAATTCTTGCACAAAGCAGCATTAGTTGAACCAAAAATAATATCATCAACATAAATTTGAATGATTAAAATATCTTCTTTGGTTGTTTTTCTAAAGAGTGTGCAGTCAACCTTTCCTTTTTCAAAACCTTTTTCAAGAAGGAAATTACTGAGTCTATCATACCAAGCTCTTGGGGCTTGTTTCAGACCATACAGTGATTTCTTCAGTTTAAAAACATGTTCAGGGTTTGAGACATCTTCAAAACCAGGAGGTTGCTTAACATACACTTCTTCAGAAATGAAACCATTTAAGAAGGCACTCTTAACATCCATCTGATATAAGGTTATTCCATGATTAACAGCATAAGATAGAAGTAACCTGATTGCTTCAAGTCTAGCAACTGGTGCAAAGGTTTCCGTATAGTCAATCCCCTCTTGTTGACTATAACCTTGTGCAACCAATCTAGCCTTGTTTCTTACCACTTCACCTTGTTCATTCAGCTTGTTTCTGAATACCCATTTTGTTCCAATAATGTTCTTGTGTGAAGGCTTAGGCACTAGAGTCCACACATCATTCCTTTGAAATTGATTCAGCTCTTCTTGCATTGCTACAATCCAAGCATCATCTTTCAGAGCTTCATCAATCTTTGATGGTTCCATCATTGAGATAAGACCAACTAAAGATTCCTCATTTCTCAGTTGAGATCTTGTCTTCCTTGGACTATCCTTGTTGCCTAAGATCAGTTCCTCTGGATGTGATGATTTGTATTTGAAGGTATTTCTTGGGGGCTCATCATCTTCAGACTCATCAGCATCAGGTTCAGCAGATGCTTCAGTACTTGGTTGTTCAGAGTCTGTAGGAACTATTGTGTTCAGAGGTACTTCAGAGAATGGATGTTCTGAGTAGTTTGGAATATCTGAATATTGATCCTCTGATACCTGAAATCTAGATAAACCTTCCACAAGCTCTGACACTTGGTCAGGCTCTTTGTCATCAAATTTGACATGCATACTTTCTTCCACAGTATGTGTTTCAGAAATATACAGTCTGTATGCTTTTGAGCGTTCAGAGTATCCTATAAAGATACCCTTATAACCTCTAGCATCAAATTTCTTTAGATGGACTTTGTTGTTTAAGATGTAACATGTACATCCAAACTGATGAAAATAAGAAATATCAGGTTTTCTTCCTTTGAACAATTCATAAGCAGTTTTGTTCAACTTAGATCTGATATAGATTCTATTTTGAACATAACATGCTGTGTTTACAGCTTCTGCCCATAAAAACTTTGCTACTTTAGTTTCATGCATCATGGTTCTGGCCATTTCTTGCAGAGTTCTATTCTTCCTTTCTACAACCCCATTTTGTTGAGGAGTTCTAGGAGAAGAGAATTCATGCAAAATGCCATATTTTTCACAAAAGTTTTCAAAAGGTTCATTTTCAAATTCTCCACCATGATCACTTCTAACTTTTAAAATAGTGTAGCCTTTTTCATTTTGAATTTGTTTGCAGAAGATGCTAAACTCATCATAAGCTTCATCTTTTGTTCTTAGGAATTTTACCCAAGTCCATCTACTGTAGTCATCAACAATCACTAATCCATACTTCTTTCCATTGATTGAAGCAGTGTTAACTGGTCCAAAAAGATCAATGTGAAGAAGTTCCAATGGTCTTGAGGTAGAGACAATGTTCTTAGGTTTAAAAGATGACTTTGTAATCTTTCCTTTTTGACATGAACCACAAAGTGTGTTTGAGTGATATTTAATTTTAGGTAAACCTCTGACAAGGTCAAGCTTACTAAGCTTAGAGATTAACCTCCAGTTAGCATGGCCTAACCTCTTATGCCAGATCCATTTTTCTTCACTCAAGGTCAAAAGACACATCACTTTTTGTTCATTCAAATCAGAAAGATTAATTTTATAAACATTGTTCTTTCTCAGACCTTTGAATATCATGGTGTTATCAGATTGTTTAGACACAGTACATGATTCCTTATTAAAGACAACTACATAACCATTGTCGCAAAATTGACTTATGCTCAATAGGTTATGTTTGAGTCCATCAACTAACCAAACATCATTAATAGATAGGGAGGAATTACCTACTGTACCTGTACCTATTATCTTTCCTTTCTGATTACCTCCAAAGCCAACAGAACCTCCTTCTTTCATGGTTAGCTTGGAGAACAGTTGCTTGTCACCAGTCATGTGCCTTGAACACCCACTATCCAGATACCATGAATGATTCATGATACTTCTTTGAGTGATAGGCTGTATGAGAAACAACTTTAATCACTACGATGGAACTCTTTATCACAGTTAATGATAAAGTCATCCCAATATTCTTCCTCTTCATTGATCAAGTTCTGATTGTTCACTTGAGAACTTGTCAGCCATTGGTCAAGGACATAAGCCCTTCTTCCTTTGCATAGAACTTGTTTCCAAACTCTAGGTAGGACATATCCTTTCCTAGTTGGTAAATCTGAATGATACATAATTTCAGCTTTTGGTACCCATCTTCTGGGTCCACGCTTGTTAGTCCACAAATGCTTACTGTGTTGTTGAGTGTGAGAGAAAGATTTTGGTTTGGAATAATAACTCTTTTGAAAATGTTTCTTAGTTTGAGTTCTGTTATTATTCCAGGACTTGGATTGTTTATGCTCCCAGAGTTTGTATTTATCACCAGTCCATTGATTTGACTGGTTATATTTACTGACTCTAGAATCATAAATAACCTTAGTCCTATGTTGCCTCTGAGGTTTGAGGTTTGACTTTCTTTTAAAAACCTCTGAGCTTTTAGGTTGACTTTTCTCATGAACTAGAATTCCTCTGGTTCCAGAAGTTGAAGCATCAGATTTTGAAACTTTCAGAACATCTGAACTAATACTGTCAAGTTCTGAACAGCTTTTATCTTCTGAGCTTTTCTTCCCAGATCCTGAGGAACTTGGTTCCTCTGAGTTGTCATTTCCCAAATCTCTCAGATTATTATCCTCATCTTCCAGAGTACCAAATTTCTTTCCTTCTTCACTCTGAGGTACAACATAGTAAACCCAAGATTTTCCAACCTTTTTGGGATAGGTCTTTAGCTTTGAATATGTTCTACCATATTCATAGCCAAGTCCCTCTCCTCTATGTCTCATGACATTATAAACAAGATTAGCAGCTTTGCTCTTACCAAGGTTGAGATGCACAAACTGTTGAAGAGCCATTTCTTGCTCATCAGTAGGTTTGTGACACACAGCACAACCCTTTTCAAGATCATTTACTCTATTCAGAGTTTCTTGATATAGACCTTGAAAATGTTCTGCTTGTTCAGTCAGAGTGTTAAGGTTTTCTTGTAAAACTTTTTGTTTACTTAACACTCTGAGATGTTTCTCAATGACCTTGTTAAGTGCAGTTATGAGTTGAGATTTAGAGCAGTCAGAAAATACCTCATCAGTTACTTCTGAGTCTGATTCTGATTCATCGTCTGAGTCTACATCTGAGTCAGTTGAAGCCATCAGGGCTAGATTTGCTTCTTCTTCTTCCTCAACTTCTTCCTCAGATGATAGCTCTTCAAAAGTAGCCATCAGACTCTTTCTCAGTTTACTCTTGAATTGTTGCTTCTTTGAGGTGTATCTTTTGCTTTTGTCTTTAGCAGACATTTCTGGACAATCAGCAATAAAGTGTCCTGGCTTCTTACAGTTGAAGCAGTTCTTCTGATCATCCTTTTTGCTGACAAAATTTCTGGAGCTGTTTCCTCCTCTGAAATTTCTTTTGTTAAATCTGTTCCATTGCTGAAACTTGGTGAATAACGCAAACTCATCCTCATTCATCTCATCCTCTTGACCATCAGCAGAAGATTCTTCTTCAATATCAAGAAGCTGAGTCTTAAGAGCCTTAGAAGTAGTCTTAGTTGACTGTAAAGCCACTGACTTAGACTTCTTCTTAGTTTCTGAGTCAGCATCCAGAACCATCTCATGGCTTCTGAGATTGCTTATCAGAGCTTCAAGACTCAGAGTCTTGAGATTTTGAGCTTCCTCTATTGCAGTGACCTTAGGTCTCCAAGCAATAGGAAGACTTCTCAGAATCTTCTGAACATGGTCATAGGTTGAATAACTTCTCTTAAGAGCTTTAAGACCAGATACAAGGATTTGAAACCTTGTAAACATAGTCTCAATGTTTTCATCTTGTTGCATAGTGAAAAGTTCATATTGCCTTATCAAAAGACTAGCTTTAGCCTCTTGAACCTTTTCATTACCATCATAGGTAGCACACATAGAATCAAAGATAGATTTAGCAGTAGACTTGTTCTCTATTCTGACATAATCCTCATGTCTAATAGCACCAACAACAATGTCCTTTACTCTATGATGTTTTGTGTAGATTTTTAGGTTAGCTGGTGTGAGTAACTTTCTATTTTCCATGGACAACCTACCATGTTCATTCAAGTTTTCAAAAGTTACTCCCAACTCAACCAAATCCCACAACTCATGATCAATAGCAGTAATATTGCTGTACAGTCTCTCTTTCCACCACTCAAATAATGAAGCATCACCATTGAATATAGGGGCTTTTCTATTGCCACTATGTTCATGTGATTCATTACTTAAGTAGTCATAACCAAAGGCATTTCTAGGACCACCACCAGCACCACTGGCCTCACCTTCACCAGTAGTTCTAGTACTACTATCATCTCCTCCAGACATAGTGTTCTCACAAGATCTTTACTGTCTCACTGTTAAGTGAAAGTAACAGACCAGGTGCTCTGATGCCAATTGAAGGTGTGAAAACACAAGAAGGGGGGGGTTGAATTGTGTTTTAGCTAAGTTAAAACTTTTTCAAGTTCTTAACTCAACTATGTTCGCAGCGGATAAATAACACAAATAATAATAAGAGAGAGAGAGAAAAACACACAAGCAGTTTATACTGGTTCCTCTCACAAAACGAGAGTAGTCCAGTCCCCTTGCACTTCCAAGGGAGTTCACTATAATCACACAAGATTACACCTGCTCAAGCACACAAGCAAGAGACTTCTCAACAATGCTCAAGCACACAAGCTTAAGACTTCACACTTAAGCACACAAGCTTAAGTTTCCTCAAGTACTATAAATAGTAAAGTAGATGAAAGTATACAACTGCTCTTAGGAGAACCTAAAGGCACAAATACAATGAGTACAAAGTATTTGAATCTACAAGTGCAAAAACACTAGATCAGAGGTTCAGAGCTTGAATACAGAATTCAGAGTTTGTTCAGCGCTTGTCAATTCCTTAATAATGTTATATTTCAATACAACTGATCCTTCTAGTATATATATGACAAGAAAAGAGTCGTTGCAGAAATGACCGTTGAAGTAGATAACCTTTTGTCTTCAAGCAGCTTGTCTTGATGCAGTTTGGTTGTTTCTAAAACTGAGTAAGAGTTTCAGATACTTTGACCATGTACAGAGAAGACTTTCCTTATTCAGCTAACAAGTCTGATGACCCACGTTCTCAAGATTGGACAGACAAAATGAGAGTAGCTGTTCTGATCAAGCTTGAAAGGTCCTTTTCTCCATTGGTAGAAGAGTTGACTGGTGAAAGGAATCTTTCACAGCTTTCAAAGAGATCTTCAGAGGTTGATGAAGCTTGTAGACAGACAGGAAGTTCTGAAGTCTTCATCCTCTGAATGTTGAATCTTCTGAAGTCCAACATCTTCTGAGCGCTTGTGAACTTCTGAATTCACATCCTCTGAACTTCACTCAGAGCTTATATGATGCTTATATCTGCGCACTTAAAATAAATTTTTAGTCCTTCCAATTGTTTATTAATACTTTGTTATCATCAAAACCTTTATAGATTTAGGGGCAAACATTTTTAAATCAATTTTGTTCCAACAACCTTCATGCAATACCTTAAACATTGAAACAAATATAAAAGTAAGATAACATGAAGAAGCAACATTTATACTAATATATAAATAAATAAATAAATTTCAGCAAAGGGCTACAATAAGAGGATATTAAGTACCTAGGTATCACCTTCAACACATGCTTATTGCATTTGTCGCAAAAAAACATGTTTGAATCTGGAATAACAGATTTGTTACAAACACAAGCAGTGTACCAGAAGCATTCAGGGTTCAAGATCCATTTGACAGTTGCACAGACAACATTCACGGATTCCTAAAAAAAAATAATATATGTAATGAAGTATATCACTTTATAAGAAAGAGCAGATAAATTAAAAAATATTTTTTGTATGAAATTTTTACATTTGTAGCATCTTTCATGGCTTGCAAAGTGATTCTTGGTGAGTTGAATAGGAACTCATCGAGTGGGCTAACTCCCGGCTCAGCAGTGATTTGGGTAAGCGTCATCGGAGAAGGACTCTCTAGACTTTCAGGCAAGCTTGATAGACAAAAAAATAAGGATCATCAGATAATAGTTTGTAAATACTTAAGTTAAACTATAATATTAATATAATATAAAAATATATCAATGACACACCTTTCCTTCAAGATTATACTTTCCTGACAATTTGGGTTAAAGAACAGCCGGGTGCAATTCATGCAATTTTGTATATGAATCTTGTCTACAAATTCCATATCAATCACTTCAGTATCGATATGCAAAAAAAAATATACATATATAGAAACATATATTATTAACATTAACATTATTGTATATATAACAACTTAAAAAAAAATATTCATGTTTTAGTCATATAACCTTGAAAAGTCTTTGCCTTTGCAAGTTGTACAATCATAACAGCATTGGTGTGATCCCCAGAAGCAAGAAAATTATTAAGTTCATCAACATAAGGTCCAAACAAAGTGCACTGTAGTTTATGCCTAATAACAAATTATAAACTCAGTTAAAGTGTATCCTTACATTTATTTGTTAATTGTAATAACTGACTAAAAATGGAAGGTAATAAAGGTCCATACCCATCTGCCTCCAAGGCCACAACATTAAGCTTTGTGCTGCTTCCATTTTGATTGGTTATCTCACGCTCAGAACCCACACCAGTCAAAACACCAATAACATCTGAAATTAACAAAAACACTATCAGGATTTAAAAAGACAGCAATTTGTAAAAGAATGAACATACAAAAAAAAAAAAAGAAGGAAATCACATACCCACTAAAAAATCAGTGTCATAACCTCCGCTGACAACATCAGAAATAGGAACTAAATTAAACTGAGACCCAGAAACATCAACATTTGTAAGTCTTTGAACCAATGAACCAAACTGAAAGTTCAATTTATAACGATGGTGCGTGGTACGATAAGCACCACCATTGGTCGAAACACCCATATTTTCAAAACTATACACTTTTCCTTCCATCAAATCATCTTTAAACTTATAAATTAGCGTTTTCTTTATAGTTGCGTGTATCCTTTCACCCTCAGAATCCATCAATACCATTTCGATTGAAAAAGGATTGTTAGGACGATTGAAATCACTTACTTCCCAAAGCCTGATAACTTTTGCCTTAAAATTCCATGTAGCTTTGTCTGAATTAATCTCTGAAATGCTTGAAAAATATGTTGGATTACAGCGCATCAAAGCCATTTGAAAACAGAAGTAAATTTTAAAATACTTTTTTAAAAATTGCAATATTAAATTATTTTGGTTAAATAAATAATTAAGACCAACAAAGGATGAGAGAAAAGAAGTGCAAGCAAATGAATTGCTTGCGGCGCATTTTCACAACTGACCCCTAACCCCTTTATATAGCAAACTATGAAGCCCTAATTTCAACTAACAAATGAATAAATCTAATGAAACTAAAGGCGGGATTATCAGCAATTTCAAAATTCGAATTTCAATTTGGGTTTAGGGTTTTACCTTTCACCTTTACCGTGAATTTTTGTTGAATCGATGTATGTATTTGGTGGTATTTTCGTTGGTCAGAGATAGATTTTGAATCAACCTGCAACCACAAACAAAATTATCACTGAAATGGCCATTTTTTCAACCTTGGAGATTGCTTCATGTAAAGACAACAAAAGATTAGCATAAAACAGAATGAGATTTGAATATAGGTAAGGGTTAAGATTGGGATTTCTCCCGATATATGCAGAGTGAGAAGATGAAATTTCATGAATCAGTATTTGTGATATTTGATTATAAAGTTGAAGAAATATTATCAGGATGAGATTAGCCAAAAATGGTAGTCAAAGACTGATGCATCAGACAGAATGAAAGGGACGGATGGAACACGCTTCTGAACCCTCTGCCTCTGCTTGTTCTTCATTTTTTTTTTGGCCGTTAACAAATTGTTTCACTTGGGCCGGTCTATATTGGATGAGCCGGTTTATATTGGGCTTATTGCAATGGATCCAATGTGTTATGGCCCATTTGCTGAAACAATTAAAGGAGGGAAACCAAATTCAAATTGATACCCAAAGAAGCAAAAATTTTGTCATTTAGGCCACCTAGGATTTTTCCAACTTTGATTGTGAGCTTGACACTTGTAAAATTTTGCCATTTAGATGTGTTGGATGTGTGTAGTTGGAAGGATGATATTTTACCTGCAAAGCATAGGTTATAACATTTCTAAGAAAATTATTTGATACTTATAACTAATTTGATATGATTGGAAGTCACACCTATTGTGTATGAACAGATGTATCATAGTTCTTATCAATTAGGTGGATTTTAAATGAACCTGCCAAATATCACAATAAGAACCCAACATATTAAAGAACCACCACCAAACAAATTTACTTTAAAAAATGTTAATGATATTTATAAGAGTAACAACACATCACATTTATAAGAATAAACTATCAATTTAGTTTCTAAACTATTACTCACTCTTTAATTTTAGTATGGAAACTATATAGGATCTGGCTCTTCAAATTTGAGCAATCACTTTAGAGTGTAAATGTGAGTAATCTTAGTCATTGATAAATCAAAGTTTATAGGTCTTAGAATTGAGAGTTATGCCTCTTCAACCCTACCAAACCGGCTCGTAAGGTGAGGATTGTCCTCACTTATAAACATATTCATGTCATATTGCAACTGATGTGAGACTCTTAACACACTTCATTGCGCCCAACATTATTGGGCTTGGTGCGCGAATATAAATTACTGGTGGCCCGATCATAAACCTGATAGCAGGGATCATGGAGGAGACTCTAATACCATCTTAGAATTGAGAGTTGAGTCTAATTCAACCCTACAAAATCGGCTTGTAAGATGATGGTTGCCTCTTGCTTATAAATTCATGTCCAGAGCAACTCATCCGATGTAACACTTCTTAATAAAAGGATTCTAGTCTATCTATAAATATAATAAGTAGTCACTAAAGTATTTTTAATTTTTCGATTTAGTCTATGCTAGGGAAATGCTAACGAGTGTCTCCAGAATACTCTTTAAACACAATAAATAGTAGTAAGTTTTTGTGAAATTTTTGTGGAAATGTGTGAAGTCAACGCATTGAGAATTGAAATATTTTACTTTTTGAATAAATAATAATTTCTTTAAATGAAATGCTTAAAGAGTGTCCTAGGGGAACTCGTTAGCAAAAACCCATTACTTTTAATTAAGGACTTAATTAAGAGACGTATTTCAAGGATTAAATTGACATATTTTTAGGACTATTTATTTAGTTTATACACTAAATTAATGAAAAAAAATTGATAATTCAGAAACCAAATTAATGGTTTATTCTATCTATGAATAACTATCATAGAGAAAAGGAACGAGGTTTTGAAGCGACGAGAACAAAAAATCGTGAATGAAAGAGCGTGACGAGGTTTTCTCCATTCGAGATGTTAGCTTCCTCAAAATGGTATCCCATATTCACAAGTATCAACAAGGTTTCATCCTTCTCAAACGCAAAGTCATTTTCTTATATAGGAATCAATGTAATTCAATGATACATAGATAAGAAGGTAAAATGCTATTATAAACTGATATAGAGTATTACTTATACGGCAAGTATTCACATTGTAACCACAATGCGATTTAGAACCATGAACACTACTTGAAAAATAGTAACAAAAATAAAGCTAGAACAAAAGAGAAACAAAAAATAATCACCTAAGTTTCGGTATCTTAATCAAAACTAAATTTGTATTTGTATGGGTTTGGATATAGATTCATCGAATGAATAGTACTCCGTAGTAAACTTAGAGAGAGGACATAAACATGTTTAACATTCCATGACTTGGTTAAATTAACCGGTTTAATTTCATAACTCAGATATATGAATTAATCTTGACCGGTATTGAACCATTTCAGCCAAAATAAACCGGTTAAACGGACCTAAACCGTTTTAAAAACCCAAACCTAAAATTTGTTTACTCATTTTAAGTTCAGTTGAATAGAAATAAAGAAATTGGTTAACCATGCATACATAGGATGGGAGAGAGAATGATTATAATTTGTCATTGTCATATATGTCTTTCTTGCAAATGAATTTCTTACTTAATATTCCCTCCGTACCAAATTTTTAATCTTTTTATCTTTTTAATTTTATCCCAAAATTTTAGTCCTTTTAAAAAATCAATTTACATTTAATGATATTTTACCATTTGTATCCTTACAAAAGTTAAAACGTTAATTAAATATATTTTTTCTTTCTTAATAAAGTAAGGGTAAATATGACTTTACTTATCATTTCTTAATCTCCGTGCAAAACTCCAAAAAGACTAAAGTTTTGGGACGGAGGGAGTAACATTTTCTAGAAATAAATCCCTTACAATTTTGCACCACGTTGTATTTTTAAACAAGTCAAAATGAGATATATTAACAAAAAGCCTCCTTAGCACAAGATATGCCGAGAATGACTACAAGAGATAAAATCATTAGATGAAAAATTTATCTCACTAAATCTAATAATTTTCATAACTGTTGCAGTGATCCAAATCCGTCAATACCCTTTAGTACCACCGCTGCAATGTACAACCATTCGTTTTTAAACCACAGTTTAAGAACAAGTTTACCAATTAAGATTTTTATTTTTTCAATTGTCAAATTACTCTCAAGTTTCAACTAATATTACCATTTTTTTTATTGCAAAAAAAAAAAATAACAGTGCTACATTAACACTTTTTTTTTGCTTTCCCCACCAGTTTAATCTGGTTCGGGTCGGTTCTGTCATCAAATGATTTCAGCCCCCTCCAATTGCAGTTGCGGGGATTGAATCGTTGTCTTCCCTACCAAATTCAGCGCCAACCACCATTAAACCAATTAACGATTGGTTACATTAACACATTTGTTAGATGTAATCGGAGAAGGAAAGTCAAATTACAATATTAGTCCTCAAACAACTAGAATACTGCCAACCCCTTCTACTGTGAGGTTGATAAAATTGGATTGTGATATATTGGTTTTTTTTCTTTCTTAACAGAAAATACTATATTATTATAATAATTAGGTCTTTACACAACATGAACAAACATCCGTAAAAGAGACTACAAAATAAAGACGTTGTATATAAGCGTAACTATTGGGCCTTAAGAATTAATATACTAATAATATAATAATAACACGTGTTCTTGCCAACTAGGTCCAATTTTATATATGCAAAGTCTTTGTTCTTTAATTTTTATTTAATAATTTATTTACTATATTTTGGAGCTAAATCCAGTTGAAGTTTGAGCGGGTAATAGATTTTTAGTTAATAATAATAATGTTCTTATTTGGCTTTGTGTGGTAAAAGAGACACACACATGAGTTCTGCAGAAGAATTTATATAAGCCTTGCAAGACATTGACAGCGTGGTCCACCATATGGATGACTAATTAATTTGTTACACAAAAATATGCTAACAAACATTAGAGAAAGGAAAAATAACAAAGAGGACATTGTTTCTTCAACAGTTTTCTAATTGGTTTCTTTTGTTGTTTGTGTTAGATGCCATCGAAGAGGGGCGGATTTTAGGGTGGGAGACCCTAATAGGTTTCTCACCAATGTAACATATTTTTTAGGAATTGGATGAAATGGATTGAATGAGATGCATGATATTATGGTGTACTGTCAGTATTATATATATATTTTTTTACTCTATTTTGTATCAGCAATATTGGTTGTTTATCGCAACCAAATTTTATGTCCAAATCATTGGGGCCCAAATTTAAATTAATTTTTCTCAAAAAAATTGAGAACATTTTTCCCCGAAAAAATCGAGAACTTTTTTTCCAAAAAAAAATATCGGAACTTTTCCCAGAAAAAAGATCAAAAAATAATTTTCCGAAAAATGTTCGAAATTTTTTTCCGAATAAAATATCGGAACTTTTTTCCAGAAAAAACTCCGGAATTGTTTTTATTTGAAATCGAAAAAAAATTTCCCCCAAAAATCGGGAATGTTTTTTTCAAAAATTTTTTCCCAAAAAAATATCGGTAACTTTTCTCAGAAATTTTATTTTATTTTTTATGAAAATTATATAATACTGACAATATCCTAGAATCCGCCTCCAAGACGGGGTAGAGTCTGAGTGTAGTTTAGACCATGACATTAAGGTTTTTGATGTTTTTACGACCACAATGCAATTTCGATTAAAGTCGCATCAACTATATATATTTGACATTTTGACCATAATTCTAAGCAATACCAAAGATCACGCGTGATTGGTCCTCCAACTATGATCTAAACCCTTTCTATCAATTAATTAGGGTAGGATTATTTGACTACAAATTGAACATGACATCAAGGTTTTTATGTTTCTATGACTGCAACACTAGAGCTGTCAAAATGGGCTAGCCCGAATGGGCCGGCCCGCCAAGCCCGATTTTTTCCCGGGCTCGGGCCTTGAAAATCTTAGCCCGAATTATTTCCGGGCTTTTTAGCCCGGCCCGACAAAGCCCGATTAAAATATGGGCTAGCCCGAATAGCCCGCGGGCGGCCCGCAAGACCGAAAAAATTAAAATTAAAAATAAAATAAAATATAAATATAAATATAAATAATTTGTTTCGGATGATTTCAAATTAGTTTGTAATATAAATTATAAAATACCGTCTGCTACTTAAGTAGCAGGAGTAAAAATAGGGCACCTAAGAAACTCGTAGGTAGCGGATGAGTAAAAATAGGACGCGTGAGAAACTCGTACGTAGGGGATGAATAAAAATAGGGCGCGCGAGAAACTCGTACGTAGCGGATGAGTAAAAATAGGGCGCGCAAGAAAGTCGTAGGTAGCGGATGAGTAAAAATATGACGCGCGAGAAACTCGTAAGTATAGGGCGTGCGAGAAACTCGTACATAGTGGATGAATAAAAATAGGGCGCGCGAGAAACTCGTAGTAGCGGATGAGTAAAAATAGGGCGCGCGAGAAAGTCCTAGGTAGCGGATGAGTAAAAATATGACGCGCGAGAAACTCGTAAGTAGCGGATGCGTAAAAATAGGGCGCGAGAAACTCGTAGGTAGTGGATGAGTAAAAATATGGCGCGCGAGAAACTCGTAGATAGGGGATGAGTAAAAATACGGCGCGCGCCAATTATATAATATTTATAGCGGATGAGTAAAAAATAGGACGCGCGAGAATTATTAATGTTATTTATATAGTTGAGTTTGAGCACTAAAAGTAAAAAAAAAAAAAAAAAGAAGATAAACCGGGCCGCCCGAAAAGCCCGACTACCCGTACCGGGCCGGGCTCGGGCACTAATTTTGGTAGCCTGTTTTTTATCCGGGCTTTTTAGCCCGGCCCGACGAAGCCCGAAGCCCGACCGGGCCGGCCCGAAATTGGCCGGGCCGCCCGTTTTGACAGCTCTATGCAACACAACCTTGATTAAAGTTTTGCATTTTAACCGTGATTCTCTATAATATTAAATAGACTTAAATGCACTTTTGATCCTCCTATTTTTAAAAAAATGAAGTTTTGGTCCCCCTATTTTAAAAACCAACTTTTTAGTCCCCCAATTTTATTTTATTTTGAGTTTTGATCCCCCATTCCATTTTAAGGCTAATTTTGTTAATGTGGCATTGCCACTAATGCATATCATCATCCAACTTTATATAAAACCAATCTAGAATTCAACTTCAAACTTAAAACAATTTCTGGGTTTTCATTCAAAGTCATAAATAGTTTAAAGAGTATGAGTAATTTCTATTGAAACACAAAATCATCTCTAATTTCTTTTCGTTTTTAAAAATCCAGAAATTGTTGAGTTTGAACGGAAACCATAGGATTGATGAAATCCGTAAGGAAGGATTCTCTCTGACGGTGAATAAAATTCTAGTAATTGAAGGTTTGATAATTAAGGTTTCAAATTTCATATTTTATAAGATTTAACAATTATTATTTCAGTTGAATATATAATTCTAATAATTAAAATATTTTATAAATAAAGTTTTATTGAATTTAAAAATATATAATAATGACATGGATATTAAATTTGTCCACATGAATGTTGCCACATCATTAGTTACAAGGCCACATCAACAAAATTAACCCCAAAATAGGATGGGGGATCAAAACTAAAAAAAATGAAAATACGGGGACTAAAAAACTGATTTTTAAAATTGGGGGACCAAAACTTCATTTTTTTTGAAAATAGGGGGACCAAAAGTGCATTTAAACCTATTAAATATTGTGATATTATCAAGTAATTGTTCTCAAATGATTAATGAGTTCTCTTAAGAACGAAATGTCCAGGAAAACTCAAATTTAATTTCTAATAAGAATAATTTTTATAAAATTTTATTTATCTTGCGTCGAAACTCTGAATTACCAGACGATTCCACTATAATTATATATTTTTTAAAATATTTCAAATTAATTTTTTGTATTTATCTCTCTTCAAATTGAATTACTTTCCATTTTTTTTAAGGGTGACTTGCTTGAACTTCAAACCTAAAATGGGTAGCCATTGCAATATCAAGGTCACATGGGTTTCAAACTTTCAACTTTGAACAAAGTGTAAAATGATATATAGATGAGATTTTAGCATCTTTAATTTACTTCGGAACTTGGATATATGTGATTATAAAGACAATACATAAATCACTATTCAACATGCAGATGTAAAGGTCAACACTAAATAGGACATATCATCCCTCATTTTTGTGCATCTCATCTTGAGTGCATTCCTTTGGACCATCTTAATCTTTAGATTCCACTCCAACATACTCTCGTGTTACCTAAGCATAAATACTGGTCCACCATAGTAAGAAAAAAACAAATGGTCTAGATTCTACTTATTTTAATTGAAATTAAACAGGTAATTACTTAACCACATTAACCATCAATTATTGAAAAATTATCTATGTTATAGAGTATCATTCTGCCAAATTGTTTAGAAGAATTAGAAAAACGGCTTTGTCTTTTCTTTTGTTGAGTTTTGATTGTCATTGATATGTCTATGCATATATGTATGTCATCATGGAAAGCTAGGGTCCCCTATCTTTTCCTCTATTTATAGTGACAATTGATTATATCAAGTGTTACATGATATAACTATGAATGAATGATTAATTTAAAAGAAATTTGTATTAAAAAAATATAAGCATTACCTTATGGCTTGTTCAAAAAAAGCATTACCATATATATGGTTGGGAATTTTACAAGGAAGAATTTTAACGAACTACCATATGGGTTCTTACATTTTTGCAAAGCTTTCTTGAGTTGCAAGATTTGTTTTTCTCGATTGATATTTTATTAAACTACTTTGATAAAATGAACAAATAATGTTTTTTTCAAACAAAATATAATCAAACATCAACCTACTTAATTAACTACAAATTTTAAATTTATATAAAACTTTGTTTTTGATCATTGACATATAATATGACAATATTCAACGGTTGAACTGGTGTTAATTATATTATTTTTTTTTACAATAAAAAACTCATATCGTTTCATTAGCTAATAAAGAGTTAATACAAATAAATAGGTGACAAATCAAAGATATAGCGACGATGTCATGTTAATTATATGTTTAGTCACTCTATTTTTTCATTGTTTTTTAGTCTCTCGACTTAGAGAAATACCCAATGTGGTATAAAAATTGAACACCATCTAAATTCATAGACCATAAATATAATAAACTTAAATTATTTGAAAATGTACAACATCGATCGATCTTTTTCTCCTGCATAAGTTTAGTACTTGTGGACATAGTACTTATTTGGAAGCTCAGATCTAATCTAAAAGACACAAATGAACATTCTATATATAGTGACAAAAACCCAAAAAGGTCACATGGATGGGTAAAGAAATTACACACTCTTAAATGAAGTTATTGTCTCATTGTGAATGTGTCACTTCGTTATTTGCCGTGGGATTAGGGTCACGTTTGCACACAAATAAAATCTCTTACTCCAAAGACTTATTGATGAAGCAATTGATTAGAGTTCAAAAGTGATCCGTGAATCTATATTGCTAGCTAATATGTCTTTCTGTAAGGAAGTTGGGATACAGACATAAAGATGAGGGAAGTTCGCGCTTAATCAGATCATAACTAAGCTAGTTGATTCTCTTTCGTCTATCGGTCCCGACTTTAAGCAACCTTCACATTTTTTACTGAGATCCCAAAAGTCTCCATAAAATGAGGACAATCATACATTTCTTTGTACGATGGACTTAGGATGAACTTCGATTATTTGAAGGTCCGACCTGAATATTAAAAATAGACTCATTAATAAAAAATGAAAAGAAAAAAAATGCATGGAGGGAGAAGAAGATACGCGTGTTTTGTTTGTGATACAGGGCACATATTTTTTTTTGTTCACTTTTTTTCTTTTTCAGTTTTTCTAAAGCATCAATGGGGTGGCAAAACGGGTTGGGCCTACCGGACCGACCCGTTTGACCCATCATTTTTGGCGGGCCGGGCTGAAGTTTTCGGCTCGCTACCTTAAGGTGGCCCGCCCCTGCCTAACCCGCCTAAAAAATGGGGCAGGGCGGGTTAGCCCGCGGGCTTTTAAATTTTTTATACTTTTTTACTTTTACTGAAAATTGGGCTTGGAATGAGGAGCCCAAATCTCAATTCAGTAATATTTTTCTCTCATATAAAACTTCACGTTTCTTTTTTTTGCCAAAATTAGGATTGTTTGTTTCATTCATTCATTTCATCCGCCGTCGTGCTCCCTTTATGCTAGTATTTATCCTTTTATCTTATATTGTAATGAATTACTTATTAACTTAGTTGATGTTTCTGTTAGTTTAATTAAGGGTAATTGTAAGTGTTAGTTTAATTAAGGGTAATTGTAAGGAATTACTTATTAACTTAATCAATGTTTTTATTAGTTTAATTATCCCTATTCTTTGCTGCAATCTTCTCTCAACTCTTAATTATCCCTATTTTCTGTTAGTTTAAAAATAGGAGGTAAGAATTTTAAGGAATTGTGAAGTTATAATTCAACTTGCTTAACTTCACAATCTTCTCTCAATGCAATCTGCTAGTATTTTTTTTAAATCAACTAGGAGGTAAGAATTGTGAAGTTATAATTCAAACTATTAAAAAAAAAAGTATTTGGCGGGTCGGCCCGCCAACCCGCCAACTCGCCAATAAACGGGCGGGCTTGAATTGTTGAACCCGAACACCTAAGTTGCTCCGCCCCGCCCCGCTTTTAGGCGAGCTTAAACGGGGCGGGCCTAAACAGGGCGGGCATGCCCACTTTGCCACCCCTTATGTACCTAGTCATTTTAGGTTGAGCCTTTCAAATAGTTTTTAACCAAGATAGATTAAAAAAAACATTGTCCATTTTTATTCTAATTTTTCGAATCAGCTTTTTCATACTTTTTTTAGAGACCTTCCTACCATATAAATTTCTTTTAGGCCCCAAAAATGGAGGTCTAGCTCCATAGGACACCTTGCATATGTTGTAGGCCAACCCGGGATGGAATCATATTTGACTTTAATTAGGGTGGCTTCATGGGTAATAACACTAAGAAAACTATCGATCATTTTAATTTTTAAGATGATATCAGTGTCTTTTCAAGATTAATTATTAGATTATTTACAATTAGATTTTCGTTATCCAATCGCTTACTATTTATATCCGTACACCAAAATCATATAGAACATGAAATGATGTTAATTAAGAGTTTCACGTTGGATGAGAGAAGACCCAAAACTATGTTTCTAAGTGACTATAATCTTAATTTTCTTCTTAAAAAATGATTTTATAAGAATGAATTAGACTCAACTCAAAATTTTAAGAAAATAAGAGGATAAAAAATTTAACAAAAAACATATAAATTGTGTAAATTATCAAATTAATATTTTGTTCACCGAAATTGCACAAAATAAAAAGTTGTATGTTCAATACCATAAAAATTTAGGATTTAATTGATATGCACCGACGGTGTAAAATAATTTTACACTATCAATACCAACCATGTTTTCCGCCACATCATCTCACTTTCTTGACATGACATGACAAAATGATGGTTATTTATTGGAAGACCGTGTAAAACTATTTTACACCGCCAGTACATATCAATTAAACTCAAAAATTTATCTTATATTATTCTATTGTATATTGTCTTTGTTCAATACTTAATAATTATTTTTTACAAATTAAGCGGACTCTATATAAATGTTAATAAGTGGATTACCAAATCCAAATCCATAAATAACACGTTGTCAAATGGCTCATCTTCCGACTGAAATTTCACATGCACAAGAAGCCATGATATGAATCTGCATTGCTGCTTGTGAATACACGTATAACCAACCTTTTATAAAGATGTGAAATTCATTCAGCTTCAAATTTCTAGTTTGATCCGTGAACCAAAAAGCTGTTACTATCTAGAAGAAGTAGAGTATAACCATTTATAGTGTAGCACATTTTATACTATCATTACCAACATTTGCATTTGTATATTATGATTGCAAGCAACAACGTAACAAAACGTTCTAGAGTATATGCTTTAAAAAAAAAGTTCTAGAATAGTTTATACCATGAAAGCACCAAGGTGTTTCATATTTGGAATATTCCAATTTTCTCAATCATTTGTTTTTTTTTTTTTTTTTTGGTTACAGTTTCTCAATCATTTGTATTAGTGAGTAAGAAAATATTGTGTTAGCCCAAAAGGTTTTTATATTTGTTGTGTGTTTGGAAAAGTGTAGCGTGTACTTACCAAGAGATATACTTTGATTAAAGGATTAAATTTTATTATGTGTGAAAGAATCTTAATATGTGTAAAATGATCTGATTAATTTTTCCTAAGGAAGCAATATATACCTATATTTATTGTGTAGGCCACCCAATTGGCCCATGTCCAACAAGCATGAAATTATTTATCACTATTGGTCACACAAATTTTCACAAATTAATAATTGAGCAAAAGCAACCCTAATAATAATATTTGTGCTCATTAATGTTCACGAGTTAACTTAAAAAGCTCACGAGATGGACACAAGCACAAAAAGACGTTTAAGAAGGACGTACCGTACTCCTTAATTTCTCTATTTTCTTTCAATTAGACTATATATTATTTTTATAGTCAGCACATAATAAGGGAGGAGTATGCAAACTAATACAAATTGGAATTAAATAAAGGTATTAAAAGATAATAAGATTTGGCATTAGGAAAAAAAGTATACATGTGGGTTTTTCATGTGTCCTCAGGTATAGGAAACATTTCTCAAATTTGTATGTATGCATGATCAAGTTGTGTGTATAATATGCAAAATATAATAGCTGGGATTTGATTAAAAGATGTCAATTCATGATCGCATGCATTCTTTCAAAAAAAAAATAGTTTAGTATATTAAAATGGTAATCAATTCGTAAGGGTGATTCAGTTGGTAGCTATTAGAGATATATTGAAGGGGTTGGGGTTTAAATTTTGAATTTGCTATATTTATAGTTTTTTATTCTAATCACTAGACTACTAACAAAAATGATAATCAACGAATCTCGTAAATACAACTTATAACTAATAGCTAGAAATATGTTGATATGTAGTGAGGGTATCCTCTCATGTGACATTTAATTTGTCATGTGAAATTTCATCCATTCATCTTTTTTCGCAACAAATATTTTTAATTATTAAAATGATAATTGAAGGTTGAGAACGGAGACCGGACAATTTCCAATTAATAGTACAAGGGAGAGAATCCTTTTCCCGATATGTAGTGTATTAGTTTGAATTTGAGATTCTATATTTCTTTGTATTAAAAAATGAGGCCGGCCGCTAAATAATTACATAAAAATAGTAATCAATGAAAAGGATAGAAAAACAATTAATTGCAAAAACACTCAATTACTACGCGCCAATTAGGGGTGGACATGGTTTGGTTCTGAAAGAAAATTGAACCGAATTGAACCAAATTGTTTTCAAAATTCATAGTAACCAAACTGAAATGAATTGTTTGTCTTTTGAACTGAACCGAACCGAATTGTTAAAATGATTTAGTTTTATGGTTCTGAACCAAACCATAACTAATTTTTCACAAAAGCGAACCGAACCATTAAAAGAACCGAACCAAACCAAACTGATAACCATGAACCGAACCGAACCAAACTGATAACCATGAACCGAACCGAACTATTTCAGTTCAGTTTCAAAACTGTTAGTTATGGTTTAGTTTTTTTTGGTTTGGTTCGGTTTAGTTCGACGGTTCAGTTTGGTTTTTTTGCCCACCCGCGCCAATGACATGTTGGAGGTAGTCTCAATTGTCAAGACCCCATATTTAGACTCTACTAATTACTAAACCGCTTAATTATATACCCCTTTCTTCCATATAAACCAAATATATTAATATATTAATTATACAATAAATTTAAAAAATGATTTTTGTTTATATTTTAGCGCGGTCTCTTAAGCATAAGAGCATGAATAAGAGGATAACTATGATCAAAGGGAAAGAGATGGATGGAAATTTGTAAGGGGTTCTGAAATGCACATTCTAAATGATGAGTGGTTTTGAGGCAGTGGCATTTACGTTGACAATCCACCGGCATAGCTGACATTCAACCAGCACCTATTCTGAGTGACTATAGTGAACAATATGGAAACAACAATAAATCCATTTTTCATTATTGAAGATGTATTTATTCATAATTTCTCAAGTGAGATAGACCACAATGGATGGTAAAATTCTTCCTAAGTTGAAAGATATCACTTATCATATCATCTATTTAGTGCTCTTGATTTTTTATACTGATAGTATATACAAAATAATTTATTTTTTACTTTTTATTTATATTTTATACCAATGTCCATAAACTCATCTTCCGACCAATTCAATTCATAAACTATTTAATTATAATAAATAGTTCCTTAAATATATGAAATCCGTTAATTTAGTTCTAAACTATTACATTTGTCCCCAAATATAAGATTACCTTAAAAAATTACGGATATTAAAAAAGTTGATTGTAATATTAATTTTGTTGACAATTAGTATTTTATATTTTTATAAGACAGAGGGAGTGACATATTTTATATATTTTAGAAACTGTTGACTACATTTTTAAAGAGAATGTGATAAATGGTCCTTCAAGTTGTGCAGCTACGATAATGTCAGATTGATTGTGCAAATCCAGCTCTGAATCTGTTGTTGTAAAACAGTACTATGCCTCTTAATCTTGCGTTAAATTAATGCATTCAACATTACTCCCTTACATAGGGATTTTAACATGATCTTAGGAAAAGTAATATATATATTTTTTGTTCATGAGCTTATTCTTTGTAATTATTTCACTTTATCCTATTTTTGGGGCCTCAATAGATTTGAAAAGCATATGCACAGAAATTTTGTTCAGCATTAGCAAGATATTGTACTTTTTATTTTGTTTTATTCACTTGAACAGAAAATGTTGTCTACCAAAACCATATTGATGAAAATAATAAGGCAATAAAACTATGGGCGTAAAGAGGGTTTCTTTTCTTGTCCAAAAACAATAGGGTTTCTTTCAAATGCTTCCTCTCAAGTCTCAAGTACTAATTAACCTAGTCTTTAAGATATTGCACATAGCAAGTGTTTGGTTTTGCGGCGAAAAATATATTTAATTTTAGTTAAAAATAACTTAAATGTAAAATATAAGAGAGAGTTTGAGAGTTTAGTTCTTGAGATCGACAAAATTAATTCTGATTGATTTTATTTAAATGTGTTAAAATCAATTTATTATTATTTTTTTTGAAAAAATTCTAGTTCTTTCTAATGCCAAACCAAATACACTTATTTAGCAACTATGTATTCAAATTGTACAAAAATAAATTGACAACACTTGATTTTGATGCAGTCATGATGCAGTTAATGCATCAGAGTCATCATATGGCTTAAATTTAAAAGTAGTTTTGAATTTTTATAAAATTAAAATTCTAACCTTAAATCTAAATCGCCTGATCTTGATCAAGCAGTCTTGATTTCACTGAATGCATATAATCATAGGTACTGACTGAACCCAATTCAAATCCAAATTGTACACTTAAGAGAGAGCTTAATTTTAATAATGATTGATATCTTCTTGTTTTGAAGTAAATCAAATATAATTAGATTCATGCACTTTTACTTAATTGAATTTCTATAATCGATTATGTCACTAGCAAAATAGCACTTTTTTGATGTAACAAGTAAAAGAGGAACAGAAAGACCAAATTCAAGGAAATAGACTAAGAAATGTTTTTTGTGATGAGTATAAGAATGACTTAAGAAGACAAAGTACACAAAAAGTTTTGGCCCGTGAAGTTTGCATGTGATCATTAAGAGCTGTTATAATCAGTGCCTTTGACACCTTATAGACCCACTCACGTGTATCACTTGTCTTTTGCATCAAATCTTGATTCATATTATTATATTACTAACACAAATTTAAGTTATAATTTAATAATTTTTTAATATGTTATTTGTATATGAAGGAAGCAAACAAGAAAAAATTTATATATGTTTATGTTATAATGTTCACTAATCACTCTTCTTGGTTGGTTAGGACCTTAGTGAAAATGGTAGATTGTTTTAAGCTCTTACCAATGAAACAAGTCTTGTATCTACACAAGAAATTTTTTAGGACCAATCATGAAAGTTTTTAGGACCAATCATATTTGGTTTCAATATGCATGATAAAATAGGCCAAGCCTTGAAGGAATATCTTATCTTCAATGCATTATTCATTAGTTTTATATAATTTGTAATTTGATGATATTAAGCAAATAACTAGTAAGATCATGAAAATAAAGTATAGGACAAGACAACATTTAGATACTGCCCTCATCCAATAGTAGTATATGTTTGACTCTTATGCATCTATGATCAAAAGACATTTATAACTCTAACAATCAACATGGTGTTATATTGTAATAAAATAGATAATTATATCTCTTAAACATGTGATCAAAGATTAGTAGATTAAAATCGAGGCATATGGACTAGAGAGGTTAAAATTTGGATCAATTTCTTAAATAGATTTCAATATTTCGGAGGATCAATTTCTATCTGTTAGATAAATCAACTAATAATATCTAAATTTTTGAAGAAAAAAATAACAACCAATTAATCTAATCACAATATGGTGTTTTTCCTAGTCTTAGATTATATTATGTGATAATGTAATGTGGTGAAATATAATTCCCAAATTCCCTTTTTCATTCTCATTAGGTACAATAGGACCACACTTGCAATAAAGTATTTAGTCACATGTATTAACATTTTGGATTTTGGATATGTGGCAAATAAATAGTAGTCCTATTGATCACAGTAAACAAAGTTCACAAAAAAGAAAACAAACTAATTAATAAAAGATGAAAAAGAAAGAAGAATTTTGGATAAAAATCATAAATGGCCGGAATTGTCAAGAATATTTTACATTTTTTATCTGCCTGAACAATTATTATACCAACATTGACATCGATGATAATATGAGAAAATGACATAATTAAATATAGTTACATGATCGTATTGGTATCGGGTACTGATACGTGTCAACACCTAATACGTCTTCTATTACATGTGACATTATATTATAAGTCTTGAAAATGTCTCTCACTATATAAACAAAACCGTCACATAGTTTTTTGCAAATAAAAAGAACACTCTCCTCTGTTTTCTCTCTGCCTCTTCACTCACATTTCAACATTAAACCACTAAAAATGAGTGGTTTAACCTTAAAAGGCTTCACATATATGCTTCTAATTGCATTTCTAATTTGGTCTTCTAATTTTGAGTGCTGCATTGCAAGAAGAGGTAAGCATTGGAGAAACACAAGAACTTTTTCATCTTCTTTGTTTAAGAAAAAAGGAAAGAGTTACAATGGAAATAGTCATAATAAAAATCACCACCATAGTGGAGGATCAAATTCAAAACCAAAGTCTTCACCACCATCACATAAAAGCACTCCACCACCATTATCACCAAAAGCTCCTCCACAACATAAAAGTGTTCCAATATCTCCACCAATTTCTAAACCAAAATATTCTCCTTCAATTCCACCACCAAAAGGTAACAATGGAGAGCATTCAACTTTCTTCAATGTGTTAGATTATGGAGCTAAAGGAGATGGTAACACTGATGATACTAAGGTAACAAACTCCTTTGAATTTCAATGCATTCATAAAATGGCTTCATTTTATCACAAAATTTAGTTTGTTAGTGGAAATTAAGGGACATGCAGGGTAATTTTTTCCTTGATTCCTATGCTACAAAATTAGAAAAGATTGACTCTTGAGTGAATAAAAACAGAAAATGTTAAATGTACTTAGAGTATTGTATAGGAAATTGTGCATTTATTATTTTCATTTATGTTTGATATGTACTTTTAAAATGAAATTTCTTTTTCTAATTTTTTTTTTGACAACTTTTTCTAATTTTCTTAAAAACGACCCTTAGAAGAAGAAAAAAAATGACCCTTAGAAGAATTACAATAACTTGTATAATAAAAAATACATTATTTTTTGTTTGCGTAAACTAAGTATTCTCGGGCAACTGCAAAGACCAATCTTTCGAGCCTTTGTGAGACTCAAATAGGCGAAAAACTCTTCCCGAAAGTTTTAACGTTACTGCCAAAGAAAAAAAAAACTACATTAACAAATACTAATACATACATACATACCAATAGAATTGTAGTAAATTAAGAATTTAAGTATATTACTTCTGATAAGGGATCACCAAAGTTTATGAATGTACTCATATTTTTACATTTTTCTAAACAGAGAATCCATTTTATTAAGAGTTTTTTTTTTCTTTTCCTAACCATGAAGATTGGAGTATATAAATAAGTAATTTCCTTTTGTCTTCTCTGTTTAGGAAGAACTACTTGTGACTTGAGAGTAAATTAACTATATAGAAAGTTTAATGTGAACATAAATCGATTAATATAAAATTGAAAACGGAACAGTAAAAGATACAAAGAGGTAAAAGACACAAGAAAAAACCAAAAAAATTGGGACCCTCTTGACGATTGATTCTCGTTACAGGTTACAGCAGTTACTAGGTCACGATTCCTACAATAATTGTATTAACACATACACACATGCAAAAACTAACACCTAACCTTAATTACAAGAAAATTATTTGTTGTTACTATGGTCTAAATTTTGTTGTTGTTATGTTACTATGGTCTACACCAACATAGGTTGGTCCGACCAGTCCGATTGATAAAAAAGTTGACTTATATATCACAAGAGCATGATTCAACTTTCACTTCTTCTAATGTAAAGATTTCCTTAGTGGATAATATGTAAATTTTTTGTTCTGCTCTGGCGAACACCTGAGACTCAGCTGCTCGCGTAGCTAAATATTTGTTTTATAAAAAAATATTACATATTTGTATTGAAATTAAAGTTGAGATTGAAATTTTGCAATGCAATTCAATGCAGGCATTTCAAGCAACATGGGCAGCTGCATGTAAAGTAGAAGCATCAACAATGGTGGTTCCAGCAGATTACATCTTCTATGTGGGCCCTATTTCATTCTCTGGCCCATATTGTAAGCCCAATATTGTTTTTCAGGTAAATGCAACAATCAAGAGTAAAACTAGTAAGCAACATGAACATTTTATTATTCTTAATTACAAAAATAAAGAAAAAAACAAGACTAGGTAGGTAACACGTGAATACAATAACATGCGCCTGTCTTTTTCGCCAGTTCAGAAAATCACATAACAATGCATACAACAGTTAGTGTATTTTTTTTGTCCTGCTTAACTACCACCATTCTTTTTTCACTAGTCAAATCCTATAAACCACGGACACAAAAACGCCACAGACACCAATACAACATGTAATCGTTCATGTTAGTATCGGATACTGTGAGACGCTTAATTCGAGTAGTATCAGATACTATGAGACGCATTTTAGTTCTATGTATATCTCTCGATTATGCAATTTTGATTTCTTAATTTTTCAGTTACGTGGTTGATTTCAATGAATTATGTTAGTAACACGCTCTCTAAGTTTGTGTTAAAAGAGTGTTGGCCACGTTAGAACTTAGAATACAATATTATACCGGAGGGTTGAGTTGATGACAACTCAATCCCTATAAAATCGAATTGTAAAGTGAAGATTGTCCGCCACAAATGTAATGTGAAACTTTGAACACTAACGAGCAGGAAACTTGAAACCAAATTCGTGCAATCAAAATATCATTCCAAAACTTCACAATTATGATAATGAGGATTGAGGACTAACATTAAAGTGGTAATGTGTCAGCTTGATGGTACAATTATTGCACCAACAAACCCAAATGCTTGGAGTGGAGTAACACTACAGTGGCTGGAATTCACAAAACTAGAAAAAATTACCATTCAAGGAAATGGGGTCATTGATGGAAAAGGCTCAGTTTGGTGGCAAGATTTTCCATATGATAATCCAATAGATGATGAAGAAAAGCTTATAGTTCCTTTAAATCACACTCAGAAGCCTCCAATGCCGGTAATTTCACTTCTTCTTTTTCTGGTTTTTAACCCTCTGGTTCTCAGGGAAATAGCCCGATGATTCAGAGTTCAACCGCAGGATATGTAAAGTCTGACCAAGAATCGAACTCGGATTCTTTATAATTTCACTTTTAATCACTAGCTAGGATTTGTTAATTTACTTATTATTACACATTAAGCTAATTATTTATGCATTTGAAATAATAGGTACAAAATGAGATGGGAAGAAAAATGCCAAGCAACAAGCCAACTGTGAGGACAACTTTGAAACTTTATAACTAATTAATTTGGACTAATCATGTTTATAAGTTTTTTAATTTAATGATTTTGTAATTTTATTTTTGCTGGACAGGCACTAAGGTTTTATGGGAGTTATAGTCCAACTGTGACAGGCATAACAATTCAAAATAGTCCACAGTGTCACCTAAAGTTTGATAATTGCAATGGAGTCCTTGTTCATGATGTGACCATTTCATCTCCTGGTGATAGCCCTAACACTGATGGAATTCATCTTCAGAATTCCAAAGATGTTTTGATTCGCAACAGCAAGTTAGCATGTGGTAATTCTTCGATTCTTCATAACTGATTTGTAGCGAATTTATAATCAATGTTTTAAAAATCGAACTAAACATCAATATCTGATAAGACTTCAAGATCAAGGTTCAACTCTTTTACTGTTCAACCGTTGAACTGTTCGAGTGGTCTGCTAAGAAGTGACCAAAGCTCAGAAGCTAAGTTTGAGGATCGAAGATAAAAAAACTCGTCGACTTCAATATAACCTTTTTGAATTTAAGAGTGAGAGCAATTAGTCTTACATTAGATAGATTTATCGTGTCGTGTTCTCTTTGCTGTCATAATCATTAGTCTGTTGTTGCTCTCGTATGGTACTCTAAAATAATTTATATCATAATGTGTGACATATGGTCATTAAAAACTTATATCTAAAACCTGTGAATGTGGTCATTAAAAAAGCATGACATTATCTTATCTCATCCCTTGGCACATTGCAGTTAATAATGTCTCAATGCTTTGCAAATTATAGCCATAGGTTACATTTGATTAAAAAAAACACCATAGGTTACATGACAGGTGTCAAATTCAAAACCCATCATGCATCATCCAATGTTTTCCTGCCATATACCCCCAAACATAAACTCTTCTTTTTGTACTTTTTCTACTATTCTTGTTTCATCAGAAAATGGAGCTTCTTATTTTTGTTTTTACTTACCAACCATTTATTAATCGAGACCCTACATAGCAGAACATAGGACTTAATTATTATATAGAACAAAAAACTAAAACATAGTAATGTTTTTAGGCGGAATTAGATTTTCAGATAACATTTTAACTGTTTTTAAATATAAATGGTCTAGATATTTAGACCGTTGTATCTTAATCAAATGGTCTAGATATGAACGATGGCAGTGCAGTCAACTCTCTCCGACAGCGCTAAATTGTAGACTATAGAGTTAAATGAAGTGGTTTATTTTTATGTTGGTTTAGTGTTGTTTTTAATTAGATTTGTGAACTATGATATGCAGGAGATGATTGTATTTCTATACAAACTGGGTGCTCGGATGTGTATGTACACAATGTGAACTGTGGTCCAGGACATGGAATCAGCATTGGAAGTTTAGGAAAAGATAACACTAGAGCTTGTGTCTCAAACATTACTGTCAGAGATGTCAACATTCATGACTCAATGAATGGTGTTAGAATCAAAACATGGCAGGTAAATGCATTCAATATCATGGTTATACCAAAGATCCCTAAGTAGAAGGTTACAAGACTAATACAAAAATAACCGTTTCACTAGCTAGTTTACCTAATAGTCTTCTGTAAAGTCATTTTTAACTACTACTAGATGAGAAATTGTTCCAAAGAGAATGATTAGATACTGCAATGGCATTGTTAGTTAACATGATCAGATACTCCCTCCGTTCCGACGTTAAATATGGCAAAAAAGTACATGTATTTTGGTGACCAAATATATCAAACACATGTATTTTGCTTGCTTATATTTAAGGTCAAGCGAAGTATATGATATAATTAATACAACATTTTAGAGTTGTTACATGTATTGATGCATTTAGATTTTTCTCACAAATTAAGTAAAATCTCTGCAGGGTGGATCTGGTTCAGTACAAGGAGTACTATTCTCAAACATACAAGTTACAGAAGTTCAACTTCCCATTGTGATTGATCAATTTTACTGTGACAAAAGAACATGCACAAATCAAACTTCAGCGGTGTCTCTAGCAGGAATCAACTACGAAAGAATAAAGGGAACATACACAGTTAAACCAGTACACTTTGCTTGCAGCGATAACTTGCCTTGTGTAGATGTTTCTTTAACCTCTGTCGAGTTAAAACCAATTCAAGAAAAATATCATTTATATGATCCATTCTGTTGGCAGACTTTCGGTGAATTAAGAACTCCAACAGTCCCACCAATTGGTTGTTTACAGATTGGGAAGCCGCCTAACAATCGAATTCAGACCGATCATGATATATGCTGAATCTTTGATATGTAGAGCGTGCTTGTATCAGCTGCAAAAACTTCTATCTCGTGTACCTGTGAAAACAACCAAGCTATAAAACTAAACTTCCACGTTGGCGTGGTTTTCCTTAATGAGCCGTACCGCCTGTACGGCCAAACAAAGGCGTAAATTCATATGGTTGTTGATGTACTTATAATTCAAGAAAAGCCAAGTCTCGCATCGCCCCAAGATATGACCTTAATCCTTATAGCTAGCATGTATATTCCAAGAGTACTAGTTTTATAGGAAATTTTTCTTCATCATGAGAATGTTATCATATGTTATATACTATTATTACTAGCCCTACTTTCTGCAAGAGGCTAAGAGTATATATATTTGTAGCTAAAATTTCCATTGTGTGTGATATACTATTTATTACAGAAGTGCTAGGATGCTAGCATATATGTGTGCAATAAAAACATTGACATCTTCACCACATTGACATATAATATTTAGTTTTCTCAAAAACTCATTCTGCAACTCAAGTAATCTATAGTCAGGCTCTTCTGCTATCGATGAAACCGAAAGAAACACAAAAACCAGTGCGTTTGGTATAGATCAAGAGTTGTATAGCTGGATTCTTTACTCATGACATACTAGGAAGAATTGCAGGAAATCCTCAACCGTGTTGAAGGCATTATAACTACAGTACTCTACCTCCAAAATCAAGATCTACATCCCGTCACTACCCTTTCAGCCCCATTTCGATCTACTTATTGAAGTAAATCCCCATGAAAAAGGGGCAACTTTCGTGTAGTTTGTGATTGGATGTACCTGTTAAGATTTTCTCTCGGATAAATCTTTCTCTTAATAGATCTCTTCTTGTTCCTTAATCTTCGGAGAATGCGGGTTGTATTATTGTAAGTTCTCTCTTCCGAACATTTCCTGAAAGTAGACGACAAGTTTTAAATTGCATATCCAGTCTGATAGCTTTGGTAGGGTCTACAAAAGAAGAGGAAACAAAAGGGATGTAGGATAATATTCTGTTGCAGTGAGTCAGGGGTGTGATGGATAGATGACAGAGAGATAAATGACTTTTAAACACCATTAATGGCGCAGATGGCAGAGAGAGAAAAACAGATATGACAGATTTTGGCATTATTAATAATGGACTCATCATTGGAGTCAGTCATGCTTAAGTTTTAGATGCTTCTATGCATGTGGAGACCTTGAGTAGCTCGAATTACTCAGTTTATTCTTTCATCCATTGTTATTTCTTTTACTATTCCGTTGTACTTCACAATTAGATCCCATTTGAACTCTAATTGGATTTCCAGAAACAATATACAGTCGTTTTCCTTATTTTCTATTGTTTCCCTACTGATTTTTGTTAGATTACTAAATTGAATCCTATCAATTTGGTATCAGAGCCTTGGTTACGTTCAAACGGTGCATGGAAATTACGAGAAGGATTATGGAGAATCGCATTGACCAAGTAGAACAAAGAATGGGTAACATAGAGAATTCTGTCGATGAGATTCGTAAAATTGTTTTAGAACAACAGTCGCGACCTCAAATAACACTTGAACAGATCCGTCAGCTCATTCAGGAGCAACCGGTTCATCAGCACCGTCGTCAAGGACGACCGTTAGGAAGAAGTAACCATGACGACGAGGAGGAGGACTGGAGCGAAGAGAGTACGATGTCGTTGAGACCAAGACGACAACCAAGGAGACACGATGGTGGGAACCGATTGGGTTACGCCGGAGGTAGGAGGAGGTTGGAGATCCCGATCTTTAAGGGAGATGATGCGTATGGATGGTTAGTCCGTGTTGAACGCTACTTCCGTCTGAATGAAGTGCGTATGCAGGATAAGGTGGACACGGTGGTGCTAGCCATGGAAGAGAAGGCTTTGAACTGGTTTCAATGGTGGGAGGAACAAACACCGTTGAGAAATTGGGAGGAATTTAAGATGGCAGTACTAAGGAGGTTTCAGCCAGGATTGCTTCATAATCCATTGGGACCTCTGTTGAGCCTAAGACAGAAGAGTACAGTAATGGAGTATAGAGATAAATTTGAGCAGTTGGTGGCACCATTACGTAAAGAAGATAGAGTGATGTTAGACTCTATTTTTTTGAATGGATTGAAGGAGGAGATTCAGGCAGAGTTGAAAATGTATGAGAGCCAAGATCTATCTGACTTGATGGATCGTGCCTTGCTTATTGAAGAGAGGAATGATGTGATGAGGAGAGGGGTTAGCTGGAAGGACAGAGGCAGTACCCATAGATTCAAAGATCCAGGAGATGTTAGTGGAGGAAAGAGGGAAAGTGAGAAAGGAGGAGCAGGGACCAATGATAAGTATAGAGGGAAGAGATTGGAACCTGCAGAGCTAGAAGAAAGAAGCAAGAAGGGATTGTGCTTCAAATGTGGTGACAAGTGGAATAGGGAGCACATATGCAAGTTCAAACACATGAGCTTGAGATTGTGTGAAGGCAGTAGTGGTGAAGAGGAGGTAGATGAGGTAGTAGCCGAGGAAGGGAGTGAAGCAGTAACTGTTGTGGAGTTGAAAACATTGCAGCTGTCATTACAAAGCAGAGAAGGTTTTACTTCCAACAAATCTTTCAAAGTTTGGGTACAAATTGGTGACAGACAGGTGCTGACTTTGATAGATTCTGGAGCTACTAGCAATTTTATCTCACCCAGTTTGGTGGAGGAGTTGGATTTGACATTAGTGGATACAGCCACTTATGTTATTGAAGTAGGTAACGGGGAGAAGGTGAAGAATCAAGGAGTGTGTGAAAATTTGAACTTCCAGATACAAGGGGTTAATTTTCAACAACATTTTTTCATCATGAAGTTGGGAGGGACAGAGATGGTATTAGGGATGGACTGGCTTGCAAGCTTGGGTAATATAGAGGCTAATTTTGGTAACCTTTGTCTGAAGTGGGAGTTGGAAGGAACCAAATATATAGTTCAAGGTGACCCGGCTATGTGCAACAGTCAAGCAACTTGGAAAGCTATGATGAAGGCTATTGTTAATGAAGGAGTAGGGTTCTATATACAACCTATCACTGATGAAGAGAAAGTAGCACCAGAAGTTGTGGACTTAAATGAATGGAAGGGAGTTTTGGAAGAATTTGCTGAGGTCTTTAACATGCCATCTGGTTTACCACCCACCAGAGAGCATGACCACGCTATAGTGCTCAAACCAGATGCCAACATTCCCAACTTAAGGCCATATAGGTACCCTTACTACCAGAAGAATGAGATAGAGAAGATTGTGAAGGAAATGTTACAAGCTGGCATTATCAGACACAGTACAAGTCCATTTTCAAGTCCAGTTTTATTGGTGAAAAAGAAAGATGGAGGATGGAGATTCTGCACCGACTACAGGGCTTTGAACAAGGTAACTGTACCTAACAAATTCCCTATACCAGTCATTGATGAGTTATTAGACGAGTTGAGTGGTGCTGTAATATTTTCTAAGTTGGATCTTAAGTCAGGTTATCACCAAATTAGGATGAGGGAGGGTGATATAGATAAGACGGCTTTTAGAACCCATGAGGGGCACTATGAGTACTTGGTTATGCCTTTTGGCCTTACCAATGCTCCATCAACTTTTCAAGCATTGATGAATGAGGTTTTGAGGCCATACCTTAGAAAATTTGTTTTAGTTTTCTTTGATGATATTCTAATATATAGTGCTAATAAGAATGAGCATGTGAAGCACTTGAGAGAAATTTTACAAGTTTTGAAAAACCATCAGTTATTTGCTAACAAGAAAAAGTGTTCATTTGGCCAAGAGGAAATTGAATATCTAGGTCACTTGATATCTGGTAGAGGAGTATCAGCTGATCCTAAAAAGATTGAGGATATGTTGAAGTGGCCATACCCAAAAGAGATCAAAAGTCTAAGGGGATTTTTGGGTTTAACTGGATATTATAGGAAGTTTGTGAAGAACTATAGTAAGATTGCGTGGCCTCTGACTCAATTGCTCAAAAAAGACAGTTTCCAATGGAATGCAGAAGCTCAACAAGCATTTGAACTCCTTAAGCAAGCTATGACAACTCTCCCAGTTCTAATCATGCCTGACTTTAACAAGGACTTTGTGGTAGAAACTGATGCCTCTGGTAAGGGAATAGGTGCTGTTTTGATGCAGGAAGGAAGACCAGTAGCTTACATGAGCCAAACACTGTCAGAGAGAGCTCAAAATAAATCAGTTTATGAAAGGGAGTTGATGGCAATTGTTATTGCTGTACAAAAGTGGAGACCATACTTGCTGGGCAAGCATTTTCAAGTCCACACTGACCAAAAAAGCTTGAAATTCTTGACTGAGCAGAAGGTGTTGGGGGGAGATCAGCAGAAATGGTTAGCAAAACTGATGGGCTATGACTTTGAAGTGAAATATAAACCTGGGAAGGAGAATAGTGTTGCTGATGCACTATCAAGGCAGATGCAATATCAGGCTGTGACCATGATTCAATGTGAAGCATGGGAAGGGTTGGAGAGTGAAATTCAAGATGATGATAAGTTGAAGAAGGTGGTACAAGATTTGATAGGGGAACCTCTCAGTCATCAAGGGTACCAATTGAAAGGAGGAAGGTTATATCATGAAGGCAGAATAGTCATTCCTAAGAATTCACCTAGAATTGCTTGGCTCTTACATGAATTCCATGATACCTCAGCTGGAGGACACTCGGGGTATTTGAGAACATACAAGAAGATATCGGGGGTTGTGTATTGGGAGGGAATGAGGAAATGCATCAAGGAGTATGTTGAAGCGTGTGAAGTGTGTCAGAGAAATAAATATCAAACCCTCAGCCCTGGAGGATTATTACAGCCTTTACCAATTCCCACACAGGTATGGACTGACATCTCTATGGACTTCATAGGCGGGTTACCTAAAGCTCAAGGGGTGGATACTATAATGGTGGTTGTGGATAGGTTAACTAAGTATGCTCATTTTTTGCCTATTTGTCATCCATATACAGCTAAAGAAGTAGCCAATGTGTTCATTAAGGAAATAGTGAAGCTACATGGGTTTCCAAATTCCATAGTGTCCGATAGAGACAGGGTGTTTCTTAGCTCATTCTGGACTGAAGTTTTTAAACAAGCAGGTACCAAGTTGAAATTTAGCAGTGCATATCACCCTCAGTCGGATGGCCAAACTGAGGTAGTGAATCGATGTTTGGAAACCTATTTAAGATGTTTGACTGGTAGACAACCTAAACAGTGGCCTAGGTGGTTATCTTGGGCAGAGTATTGGTATAATACCAACTACCATGCTTCTTTAAAAACCACACCATTTGAGGCTCTTTATGGGAGAACACCTCCAGTGTTGGTTAAGGGGAATGAAAGTCTATCTGCCATAGAAGAGGTTAATAGACTTACTGCTGAGAGGAATGTGGTGTTAGAAGAACTGAAGGATCAATTACTAAAGGCTCAGGATAAGATGAGAACTCAAGCTAATAAGCACAGAAGAGAGGTAGCGTATGAAGTAGGAGATATGGTTTATTTGAAGATACAACCTTACAAATTGCAGAAGTTAGCTAAAAGGTTTAATCAAAAACTTAGTCCAAGATACTATGGGCCTTTCGAAATTTTGCAGAAGATAGGAGCTGTAGCTTATAAACTACAACTTCCTGATGACAGTAGGGTCCATCCAGTGTTTCATGTATCCCTTTTGAAGAAGGCATTAGCACCCAACATTGAACCACAACCTTTACCTAGCTGTATGAATGAATCCTGGCAGTTAGAACCCGAACCGGAGGAAACCTTAGACACCAGAAGGAATGACACAGGAGAGATGGAGGTATTAGTGAAGTGGAAAGGTCTCCCAGCTTTTGAAAATTCTTGGGAATTAGTTGATAAGCTCAGGAAAGAATATCCAAGATTTCTCCTTGAGGACAAGGAGAATTTTGAAGGGAGGGGAATTGATAGCTTTGGTAGGGTCTACAAAAGAAGAGGAAACAAAAGGGATGTAGGATAATATTCTGTTGCAGTGAGTCAGGGGTGTGATGGATAGATGACAGAGAGATAAATGACTTTTAAACACCATTAATGGCGCAGATGGCAGAGAGAGAAAAACAGATATGACAGATTTTGGCATTATTAATAATGGACTCATCATTGGAGTCAGTCATGCTTAAGTTTTAGATGCTTCTATGCATGTGGAGACCCTGAGTAGCTCGAGTTACTCAGTTTATTCTTTCATCCATTGTTATTTCTTTTACTATTCCGTTGTACTTCACAATTAGATCCCATTTGAACTCTAATTGGATTTCCAGAAACAATATACAGTCGTTTTCCTTATTTTCTATTGTTTCCCTACTGATTTTTGTTAGATTACTAAATTGAATCCTATCACAGTCTTTCTCTATCTTTCCTTGGGGGAATGCCGCAACAAAAGGGGCTATGGAACTCGAACCCAATTCTGCCAACACATCTTCACAAACCCATGTGCCCCACTGACTTATTCTCTAATCCACCTATGGATCATGGATGGGCATATTCATTTTGCAACTCAATTGATCTATGTATACTTTTGTTTTCTCACAACCTCATTCTTCATTACTTTTTTTTTTTTGAACTGCAAAAGTATATATTTATATATAGTGCTCAAAAGTGAGAACGAGTACAAGTTGTAGTCAATCCAAATGACACATAAGTCACCAAAAAAGGTCTTAGGCTCTAAAATACACCACATACACCACCAAAATAGATGAAAACTAATTATCCCATGTACACTAGTTTTCTCAGCATACACACAAAAACCAGTGGGGGACACTATCTAAGAAGGCAAACAAGAGGAATTTTTTCCCATTCGTAAAACAGACATACACCACCATGTCTTGTGGCTATAAACCATTGAAGGGACCTATGCTTGATTGCATCCACAATGTCACATTCCTTCAATTTTCTACCTTAAAAAATAAGAGAATTCCTAGCAAGCCACAAGCTCCACACTACCGTTTGCCAAATCAAATTCAATCCTTGAACTCTTTTTTTGCATTTAAACGGAACCGCCGTTATCAAACCGAGCCAAGAGTGGATTTCGAGCCACGCCTCCACGCCACAATACATTTGGTGAATAGATGATCCTCTGATTCATCCTCTTCCGATAAATAAGGTGTCGTCTGCATATTGTAAATGCGAGATCGAAACATTGGAATTCTTAATCATAAATGGTTTGAAAAAATCCAAGGAGACCTAGTCCCTCCGCCACCAAAAGAAATAAGAAATGCGCCAATGAATCTCCTTGTTTAAAACCTCTAGCAATATTCACTTCAAGGGTTGGACTCCCATTTACCAAGACAGAGAGGTTACTGGCACAAACACAAAGCTTTCATCTCACCAAACCTAATTCTAGTCAACACATAAACCAAGAAACTCCAATTTACCGAGTCACAAGCCTTCTGAAAATCAAACTTAAAAATCATACATTTCACCTTAGGCCTTAGCCCTCTTTGCTAAATCAACCACCTCGTTTACCGTTAAAACTCCATCAACAAGTAATTGACCTTTAATGAACACCGATTGATTTTTCTGGTGCCAATTTCAATTTCTTTGGTGGTTAGTTCATACGAGTTAAATAAACTCGGGCTTTTAAACGGGCTTCCTCAAGTGACGGTGGGATTTGATTCTCTCGAATTAGTCTATCTTTTGGGCGGATACCGAATTTTCAAAAGGAAAAAAATAAATTATATTAAGATAATATAGATGAGTTCCTTTTTTTAAAAAATAAAAATAAAAATTAAAAATATAAATAAGGAAAAAACAGATTATTGTTCAGTTGCGTCGTTGAAGAAAAGAGTGTGATTTTAGGAAATCACTTTGCTTCAGCTCAGTTTTGAACTCCAATTCGATTAGCAACAGTTTCCGTCACCACAAATTCTTCAACGATCACGAAGAACCCTAACAATTTCCAATCCAAAAATTTCACATGACCGGCAACGAGTTTCGCTTCTTCTTGTCATGCGATATCAATCTTCCCGTCACTTTCCGTATCGAACGCCTCGAAGGCAATTTGCCCTTTCCAAAATCCCCTAATTCAGGTTAATTTCTACTCCCGTTGATTAAATTCACATATATTTCTAATTTTAGGATTTAAATTGACTTAGTGTGTTATTTGATTACTTAATCAATTAAACTTGATTACCATGCACTTATAGTTTCTTTATTATGTGATCGTGTACAATATTGTTATGCCTTTGGTTCCAAATTCCAATATTTGCTTACTGAAGTGTTTATTTTGCTTAGACCTATGTTCATGTTTTTTGTCTTTCTTGGTTGTAGAAAGTAATGGTTCTGCTGAGGATGGAACTGCAGAGTTGTATGTAGAGTGTGCGTTGCATATTGATGGCGCGCCATTTGGACTTCCCACGAGAACGAGGTTATCATTTTGTTATTGTTGAAATATTGAGCTGTTTATATTTCATAGAACTTTAAAAATGTTGGACAGTTAATTTTTAGGGATGATTGGGGAATCGGTTTGATTAAGTGTATGAGAGTTTATGTTATCTGCGCTTAAATTTGGTAAGCTACTTGCGTTAGGATGTGTATATGTGAAAATAGAATTTGGCTGGATTGAAATCAAAGAGGGGAAGGGGTAAGCCTAAGGTAAAATGTTTCTATAAGCTATATTGAAGAGCTTTATAAATAAGCTGAAACAACTTATGGATATATGTGTATAATTATACCTTTTTTTAACACTCACACAAGTGCTTATATTGTGACATAAGTCTACTTAATCCTTGTTGCTAGTGGCAAAGCGATGTGTGTCAACGGTGTGTGTCAATGGGGTAGCTTTGGCCACCCGAAAAATTATTTTTTTATTTAAATGAATTAGTATGTTTTGTAATTAGCTACCCCAATATTTAGCTAGAAATAGGAAAGCCAAAAGATATTAACTTGTTTGATAGATGTATTTCGTCATATTTTAACACTTCTGATCTTTTAAGCTACTGCAAAGAGAGATTTCTTAACAATAAAAATTGTCAAAAACAACACTCAAAATATATTTTATTTCTCTAGATTTGCCAACCTCGTAAAAAAGTGTCTAACTCGCCACTGCTTATTGCTTAACCAATTTCAAGTAACATGTTGACAGAATAATTATTTTTTTGGAACGGGTTGACAGAATAATTATTACTGGATTGTATTTCATTTTTTTATTTATCGCTTTAAGTATCCAATCTTATAAAAAATTTCCTTTTAATTTCTATGTGTTGAAACCTTTGTAGGCTGTGTTAAAATTAAATATTTTAATACAGATCAGATTTGGTTTTCTTTCGTCAGTTGTTTTTTTACAAAAATAGTAGCTAGTTGTTAGGTAATGGTAGTGGGGGGGTTGAATCACATCGCCTTGTCTCTCCAACTCCTATGTCCCTCCCCCCAAATCATCAAAGCACGTTATCACTATTGCTTTTCTTTTGTGAGTGTCATAATGTTTGCTCTTTATAGATAGCTCAATTCATTAACCGCCCAGTAATGTAATAATTTTTTACTGACAATTTATTATACCTATGGATTTTAATATCTTGAAATCATCGGGTGAAGGTTGGAGTCCATGGGACCATCATATTGTTGGAATGAGCTCATTACGTTGACAGCTAAATATCGGGATTTGACTGCTCAGTCACAACTTACTTTCACTGTAAGTTACAGCTTACAAGCTTATTTGTCCATCCTTCAATATGCGATATATGTCTATCTTTAAGTTTCTACTGGACAGTTTTTTGTCCATCGTTGAATTAAAGCAAGAATATAATTCTTGTTTTTGCTTTAACTTCATAAATCATGTGTTAATTTAATTTTTAAAAATTTTGTGGTACAATTTTTCAAGTGTGGTTTTTATAATCTTGTATGAACAGGTTTGGGATCTTTCTCATGGTGAAGGATTGATTGGAGGAGCCACAATTATTCTATTTAACAACAAAAAACAGCTCAAAACAGGGAAGCAAAAGCTTAGGCTTTGGGCAGGAAAAGAGGCCGATGGAACATTCCCTACTTCTACACCTGGAAAGGTTAATTTGCATTTTAAGTGGTTGTATTCATAGTTGTAACCTTTTGTTTTATGTTTACTTTTATGAAACCTATTCAAATGAACATACAGTACTCTAATATGTCCTCATTAGGTCCCTAGGCATGAACGTGGAGAGTTGGAGCGATTGGAAAAGCTTGTGAATAAATATGAGCGAGGCCAAATTCAACGAGTGGACTGGCTAGATCGCCTCACATTCAAAACTATGGAGAAAATCAAGGAACGCGAAAGCTTGAAAAATGGAAGTTCTCATTTGTATTTGGTTGTGGACTTCTGTAGTTTTGAGCATCGAGTTGTTTTTCAGGTATTCTTACCTCCAAGTTGTGACACTTCCTAAAGGATTAATTTGATAGTAATGTCTGTGTTACCTCGGTCAAAGACCAAAAAATCATAATTTATGGATTCTGCCTTTCTGCAGTTTATCAAATAGTAGAGTATTTGGTTTTTCTAAATTTCTAATGAATTTTTTTTTTCTTTCAATTTTCTACTGTGCTTACAAAATACTATATCGCTTAGGTGCTTGACTAAATAAATTATGTGTGGTTTCTTTGTATAATGGAAAATATTATGTTGGACTGCATACCTTGAGGCTGTTTTCCTAGTGTCATTCTCACACCAGTTATATGATATAATCCTGCATCAAACTCATGTAGGATCTCCATATCTAGTTTAGCTATTCGAAATAAATTCAAATGTGTGTGGGGTTCCTAGAATCTGGCCTTGAATTTGCATGCATCCTACATTTCTAAGAATGTTAACATTCCATGCATAAACCATCATAGTTATTGAGGTATCATATCCTACTTAATCACTTCAAGATGCCCATTTAACAAACAACCCTTAAGTTATTGGTACAGATGTTTTTGTTTATTTGTTTTCCTTTTTCAATAGTATAATTAATGCTGATATTGATCTTACATATGCATTAACCCTTATATGTTAAAACATATAGGAATCTGGTGCAAATTTTGTGTTGCCATCCCCTATAGCTTCAACCAATGATATTGTTATTGTCTGGGACCCAGAAGTGGGAAAGATTAATCCCTCTGAGCACAAACAGTTAAAGCTGGCTAGGAGTTTGACCCGTGGTGTCATAGACAGAGATCTTAAGCCAAGCTCAAATGAGAGAAAGTAAGCTTATACTTGACATCCAAATATGATTTTGATTTCCCTATTATATCTACGATCAGAATAATATTATGAAGGATTTACCTGCAGTGCTTCAAATGGTTAAATTGTTAAGTGGCATATAATAAACCAAATTCTGGTTCCAGTTGGTTAAATTATCCAAACTAAATTTTAGATTTAACTAGTATTGATTTTTAAAGTTTTTAAATTGCATGTCTAACTTCAATAAAATGTGGTCAAGATCTATCTCTGGAGTTTTGCAGTGCAGATATAATCTATTAATGTGAAAGTATTTCCGTAATATACTTGCTTCTAGGACCGTGGTCAGTAATTTTTTGTGATTTACACCCTGTGAGATTAATGAAAATTTAGTAAACCATCAAAAACCAGAGAAAATATTGGCATTGTTTATTCATTTATCATAGTTGCAAAAACCAGAAAAGTTTCAAGTGTTGTTTCTCTTTCTAGCATACACCTCTTTCCCCTAATTGTTTTTTGCTTAGTTCTATTATCAAGCAACTTTTCCTACTTATTTTTGTATTTTAATATTGCACTGTTTTTAATCATGTTTAGCATATAGGTGATCATTTAACTGTTTTGTTTTCTCTTTTTTGTCAAGGTCCATTCAGAGAATTCTAAAGTATCCACCAACAAGGACATTGAGTGGAGATGATAGGCAGCTCTTGTGGAAATTCCGCTTTTCTTTGATGTCGGAGAAGAGGGCTCTAACAAAATTCCTTCGTTGTGTTGAATGGAGTGATGTACAGGTTAGCCTATTGTTATTTTGGAAATTAGTAATAGATATTAGGCTAAATTGCATTTTTGGCCCCCTAAATTTCAGAAACTTGCGATTTTGACCCCCTATGTTTCAAAATAGCACTTCTGGCCCCTTATGTTTACCCCCTTTTGCAAAATGTCAATTTTGACCAAGTCAATGCTGATGTGACAAGTCACTTAAGTGACTCAGCTGCCACGTCAGCTTTTTTCCATCTAATAATTAAAATAGAAAATAATAAAAATAAAAAAAGGAGAGGAAGAAGCCATGTGATTCCACTCATTCAACCTAATCAACTTCATCCTGATCAACCTCAACCTTCATCACCTCTCCCATTTTCATCTACATCTGCTCTAATTCCACTCATGTCCTGCTCTCCAATTTTTTCCTTCTCTTCCATTGCAGCCGTGTTTTCATTAGCTTGTTTTAGTGTTGGTTGTAGGCTTATGCCAAGTTTGTTTTGTTGCTAAAATTTTGGCAGCAATTGATTCAGGATATGGTTTGACTAGCATCAAAATTTGACAACTTATACTCTGTTTCATTTTTTTATTAACGAAATTTTTTGCCGTTAAAGAAAAAATGTAATTGTTTGTTAGCCACTACACTTTTGATCCCTCACCAAAGTTATTTGTCTCAGTCAGCTATACCTTTCATATTCCTCCTATAGTATAAACATATTTTTATGATTTTGTTTCCTATTCATTCACCTTTCACTTTCCATTCTTTATATCCTGCATTCATTCATAACATTTATTTATCCTCCTTTTGTTTTTTCTTCTCTTTTCCCCCACAAAATTGGAGAGAAGGAAATCAGACGAGATGAAATATCCTGCATTCATTCATTCCTATTGTTTTTTTCCTATTCCTTCCCCTTCCTCTCCTTTTTATTTTTTTTTATTTTAATTACTAGATAGAAAAAAAAAGCTGATGTGGCCGCCAAGTCACTTAAGTGATTTGCCACATCAGCATTGACTTAGTCAAAATTAACTTTTTGCAAAAGGGGGTAAACATAGGGGGCCAAAAGTGCTATTTTGAAACATAGGGGACCAAAATCGCAAGTTTCTGAAACTTAGGGGGCCAAAAGTGCAATTTAACCTAGATATTATGATGTATGGTTTTGTGTGTGTTATAAACATGGTAGTTTAATGAGGTATTCTCATGATAATTTACCAAAATCTGAAATATTGGTTCCTCCATCCTGCTTTTACTCATCAATGGAAAAGAAAAATAAAATAGAATTCTATAATTTAGTGAAATAGATTATGCATTGGCCAATGTTCTATAGATGAATTGGAAATCCTAGTGCATCAGACAGGTACACTACACATTAATCTGTGGGTGGGTTTGTTAGGGAGTCAGTTAGGAGAAATAAGACATGTTGCATATAAATAAGAAAGAGGATTGAGAATGAGGGCGTCTTATCAGTTGTCATAATCTTGGGTCCTTTTGGCATTAGGGGAGCAGACCTTCAAAGCTCTGCAACATTGTAAGTTGTAATCAGGGAAATTTCCTCTATTTTCATATAATAAGATATCAGTTCCTATCAGCATCCTTCATCTAGAGTCAATTTTATTTCCTACGAGGGCTTCTACTGATCTAGTGTTGGAGATTCTGTTCTTCAGGAGAACTTGAGGATATATAGGGATGAGCCATTCTAGCCATTTGCTTTTAAACAATCATTTAATTAGCGCATTGTCTGTATCTTTTATGGGGTTTCACATAATCACATGCTATCGTCTCCATTCAAATATGCAGCTGTTTTTCTCTTCGACTAGCTGAGCATGTAACTGAGTCCTGGTTATCATAAGTTGGGTATAAAATAATATAACAACATAAACTGATAGAACTCATAGACGTCCTATCAATCAAGTGTGTGTAAAAAGGAAGCCAATCTAGTACAGTGAATAAAGTAGAGAAGTTATGTAACTGTTAGTAGTGTAGCAGAAATTTGTTAATTAGTTAGGAGGGAGGTTAGTCAGAGACAGTAATCCTATAAATAGTAGAGTTATTGGTAGAATAATGACTTTTATCAATTAGAAGTGAATTGGGAGGTTTCTGATTCCTCGAATAATCTGTGAAGTTTTTCGTTGAAGTTCAATAAAGTTCTAAACTTGCACAGAGGGAAATTACCTAGTGAACTGGTATCAGAGTCTGGTTCTCAGTGGCTCTTAAAGGGCTACCTATGGAGGGGCTGACCAGAAAGGCCGTGTAAAGTATTGTAGAGTGCCAGACGCCAAGACGCAGACTCTCAAGGGCTTGAGTATTATGGGGTGTCCAAGTCCCACATCGAGCGCTATGGATGCTCGGTGGAGTATTTAAGTGGATTGGTTCTCCCCCTTGATTGCTAACTGTTAAGGGCGGGTTCCCCAAGTCTGTTATCATAAATTAAATAAGATTTAAAGTGAAACTATTGAAAAAGATTTAGGTTTAAATGGCCTGTCAGAATATTTTGCTTTTGACATCGCACTGTGTTTCATTTGATCCACTTTGGCTGAACCCCCGCAGTGGGATAAACTTATCATATTGTTTTTGTGGATTGAACTTTGTTTGTCTCTGTTTGGTTTTCCCCATATTCTTGAATTCTCTTTACTAAAAACAGCTGTAAAATTTCTGATTTTTTGCAATTTTGTTCATCACAGGAAGCAAAACAAGGACTAGAATTGATGGGCAAGTGGGAAACGATTGACGTTTGTGATGCGCTGGAACTTTTGTCTCCAGTTTTTGAAAGCGAAGAGGTAAGTACGCAGAGTAGAGAAATATTTTGGAAAACTGTACTGGTGGTCTTTTATTTAGATTCAGTAAATTAGGCTAGCAGTACAATATAGTCCAGAAGACGTAAATACCTTCCACACATTAATCATGATCATAATATTCGCTGCACATTAATGGCATGTGTAATACATTCAGCTCTCAACAGACATATAGGGGAAAATGTTTCTTTTCAATTTTCCTATGTATTGTTTAAAAAATAAATAATGAAAAAAATATCAGATAGAAGAGAGGAAAATTACGAGGGACTGGGGCGAGGATTGAATAAGATATTTCCATTTCAGATACAACTAGATTAATCAAGAAATGGAAAATCAAACCAATTTGTCTGTAAGTTGTAGCTCCCTTTGATAGTTGATATAGCTATGAGTTTAACACCATAAGGGGTGTCATAAATATAACATTATAGTATTTCATAGCAAATGTAGGGGCAAAGATGCCAAACTTCCCATGCACACCTAGGTCTCGGCCTTTACATTTGGTATAGATGTATCACTTGCAACTTTTTTTCACAAGGAGAAATTTGTACACCTCTTTTCAGGTCCGGGCTTATGCAGTGAGTGTTCTTGAAAGAGCTGATGATGAAGAGCTTCAATGTTACTTGCTTCAATTAGTTCAGGCTCTTCGGTTTGAGCGGTCGGACAAATCTCGCCTTTCTCAATTCCTTGTCCAGCGTGGTATGTGCATGAGGGATTAAGTACTAGTTCTGATGCTGATTCTGGTTATATTTGGCTCTTGTCTGAAAGAAACTTTTGAATTTTAACAGCATTAAGCAATATTGAGTTGGCAAGCTTTCTTCGCTGGTATGTGGCTGTTGAACTTTATGACCCTGCATATGCAAAACGATTTTACTGCACATATGAAATTCTGGAGGAGAATATGATGAAGGTATGAACTCATAAGTTTCTAAATACTTGAGTATTTGCTTTAGTAAGTTTTGCTTCTTGATGCTTATTATCATGATAACTAATTTTGCCTTTTACCTGTATTTGGAAAATGTGTTTGACGGGATATTGTGTTTTCCTTTAATGTTACAAGTCTGGCAATATAGCTAAACCATTTCTGCTTCATTTGTACTCTGACATTAGAAAATATTTTCATTTTTTAATGATTCGTTGTTGAACCAGAAAAGCTGCTTGTGTTAACTTATGTACTTGCACTTCTTAATTTCATTTGTGTAGCATAGAAAAGTCTTCAATTGTAAACATTTTTTTTATAAAGGAATTTAATTAACACTGGTCTTGTGATTTTAAAAATTAAAGGTAGTGAATGTGCTAGTTGGAATAGTTCATTAATTTTGGAATTTAACAACTATAACACCCCCTACCCCAATCTCAGATGGGAGCTGGTGCAAACGGAGAGGAAGATGGATTTAAGCGGTGGCAGAGCTTGGTACGACAGACAGAATTAACTGCTCAGTTGTGTTCTATCACTAGAGATGTAAGGAATGTCCGAGGTAATACACAGAAGAAAATTGAAAAGCTTAGACAGCTACTTTCTGGTCTTCTTAGTGAACTTACCTATTTTGATGAGGTATTAGTCTAACATTAAGCTATGTAGTCATTTATTGTTTTATCTTCTTTTCCTAGCTTTAATGAATGATACATCCGGAAAAAACTATTATATTTCCTCAATTTATTTAATTTCCAACATTTACATCTCGTGAATTTTTAGGAAGTTTCTTAGACGCATGTTTATTGATGCCGTGTTTCATCTGCAGCCAATACGGTCACCTCTGACACCAGGTGTGCTCATCACTGGGATTGTGCCCTCAGAGTCATCAATATTTAAAAGTGCACTGCATCCTCTGCGACTTACTTTTAAAACAGCAAATGGTGGAACCAGTAAAATAATATTTAAGAAAGGGGATGATATTCGCCAGGACCAGTTGGTATTCCTGCAAAACCTTCCTACATCCTCTGTGTGTGTGTGTGGAAATGGATATTATGCAATGTGCATGTGTGCATTGGCGCACAAAACACACACACACACACACACATGCATACACACACACACACACACACACTATCACATGCTTTTGGAGATAGATGTTCAGGAAACGTGAGTTCAATTACATAAATAACTGTCTTTTTGTAGGTTGTTCAAATGGTATCATTAATGGATCGATTGCTTAAGTTAGAAAATCTTGACCTGCATTTAACGCCATACAAGGTTCTAGCAACTGGGCAAGATGAAGGCATGTTGGAATTCATTCCATCTCATTCATTAGCGCAGGTAGGGTCATTTTTTTAGATGTTTTTTCTTGTAGTCACTGCTTCCTCTTTTTAATTTGGATTTTCTTCGGCATTGGTATTTAGCAACTTTCTACTTTATTTTAAATATATTCTCATTTTGAATCCCATCTAGCATGATATATTTGATAACTTACAATGGCTTCAAAGCTCATGTGATGTCTCTGTCTGAATGTTATGAATAATGAATCTTATTTTTACTTTTATTTTGTATCAGCTTGTATTTGTGAATAATTTGGAATTATCAGTAGATGGAATTGAAAGTTATTTATTATGCATTTAACTTATCACTTACAGAAAATGTTAAAAACCTCTGGAATTTTGTATACCATTGTTTTTCAAATGGACAGCTGATTGATGTATTGGCAGTTTGGCACGATTTCGTTACATGAATGTTTTAGTTGCTAGTAATTTTTTGAGAAAGATTTTATAGGTAGTTTCTTTTTGGGGTTCATTTGATAATATTGGGTGCTGAAGTTTTGTTAATTAGATATTTTAGTTGTGCTCCAAATGATCATGGTGATTGTAGGATATTCTATCTTCCAGTTGCTAGACTAATATGTAATCCTCTCATGTCCAGATTTTATCAGAGCATCGCAGCATCATAAGCTATTTGCAGAATTTTCATCCTGATGATAATGGACCTTTTGGAATTACAGCCACCTGTCTCGAAACATTTATAAAAAGTTGTGCTGGATACTCCGTTATCACATATATACTTGGTATTGGAGACAGGTGATTGTTGATTTTGGTACTTCTGCTTTTGTTTTGGTGATGTCATGCTGAGTCACTTACAACAATATCTCCCAAGACCCCCCCCCCCCCCCCCCCCCCCCCCCCCCACAATAAAATGGGGGAGGAGTTGGTCATTAGGATTGGATAGGTTTGGACTGGGGATATTAGTCAAACAGAAAATGGAGAAGTTCGTCTTTTTGGTATTGAAATTTAACATATCTCGTCAATAAAAAAAATTCTACAATCAGGATGTGAAAAGACAGTATATTTTCTGAATTCTATCATGTTATTCTGTATTTTATGAAATTGGCATGCTACTGTTCACCAAATTTATATTTTCTCTCAATTTGAAATGACAGTTTTCTTTTCTTAGGCACTTAGACAACCTCCTCCTCAGAAACGATGGAAGTCTTTTCCATGTTGATTTTGGTTTTATTCTTGGGCGAGATCCTAAGCCATTTCCACCACCAATGAAGCTTTGCAAGGAAATGGTTGAGGCTATGGGTGGAGCTGAAAGGTAAAGTTCCCATTGGATGATTCAATTCAGATTCACCACCTTGGTTGTGTGATTGGTAGCTTAAAAATTGTTTGAAGGTGATTGATTTATTTGTACCCGTGCAGCCAATACTATACAAGGTTCAAGTCCTATTGTTGTGAAGCATACAACATTCTTCGCAAATCCAGCAACCTAATTTTAAATCTATTTTACTTAATGGCCGGTTCCAATATTCCTGACATTGCTTCTGATCCTGAAAAAGGGATTCTTAAAGTAAGCTCCCTTCTGTTTCAATAAATAGGTTACAGCTGTTCTTTTGTTCTTACACCAACACTTTCTTGTTGTACAGCTTCAGGAAAAGTTCCGGTTGGACTTGGATGATGAAGCCTGTATACATTTCTTCCAGGATCTTATCAACGAGAGTGTGAGTGCATTGTTCCCTCAGATGGTTGAGACCATTCATCGCTGGGCTCAATATTGGAGATAACCCTAATACTTGTTGGGTTTCGTTGCACTATTGTAATTAATCAGGTGAGCTCTAGTTGTATTGAGTATACAACTATAATTTTTTTATAAATTTCATTGCTTTTTTAGCAACTGTGTAGCATGGTTTTGAGCTTTCAAATTAAAACATAATCATTTGTCTTTGATTTCTGAAAATGAGATCTGACATGATCATTGGCACTAAATTGGAACATGATGATGTGCATTTTTCATTCCTATTTGAGTGAATCTACAGCATTTTCTATTCTTTATAGTTGTTGTTAACTTAAAATAGAATGATATTATCTACTGAAGATCTCTGCATTCTTAATCTTGACAAATTGAAATGGATATTTTCCATGAGCATCTTTCTCATTTGTCTCTTGTCGTTTCCACTTTACAGCATCTGATGCTGTCTGGAGGCTTCTGAAGCAGTTGTATAATATGTGCAGCTTTATATTCTCTTGGAAGTTGGAACTCCATAAGCAGAGTAAGACATCAGACACGACTGCAGTTTTGCTGACAGCTCTTTGCTGCTCTAATTTCTGAACTACTTATCCTGGCGGCATTGAGGTTGTCTGCAAATGTGTAAATAAATTGTTGCTTTTCCATTCTTTTGAATATCGTATCAAGACGCAGTATTACTTGTAAAAACTTTGTCCTCTGCAAAATGGTTATATAGGGTAAACTAATCTTTTGCTATTTGTATAGAAGCTCACTTATCTAGTCACTAACCAACACATATTATGTAAAATCTTCAGCTATAATGCCATCTGTTTGCCCAATTGGCAAGATACAAATTGCCAAAAGTGCATCCTGCTTACATTTTGAATACTGAAGAGGGCAACTATATATTTTATTAGTGTACACTGTATGCTTTGATACTGAAGGCCGCAATTCTTATTTATTAACCTGGTTATTCTAAGTGCCTGCGAGGTGTATACCAGCAGCATCTTCATTGTAAGTTATGCATGATGTTAAAATGAGTGTTTAGTTACGTGTATTGGCATGTCCACACAACATGACGGGCCTTGGTTCTGTTGGCATGCCCATACTGCGATGCAGGGTTAAGTTCAAGTTTTGCACATGCTTGACTGTGCTTTACTCCGTCATTCAGTGGCTCCAATTATCCATGTTAGGGGTCTATTTTTCACTTGATTGTGCATTCTGTTTTTCAACATTTTTTATAAATTTAATATTAAAATGAAAATTTGAGTAAACAAGCAAAATGGAACTTTTTTTTCTCCCGTGAATTTTCTGTCCAGTCCAATGACACTCATCCATTTTCTTTGACATAGAAAATTTTAATTATTAAAAAAATAATCAAGGGCAGGGATTAAACTGGACTGTGTCCAGTACGGGAGAGGATCTGCTCTCGGCAAAATGATTATTAATCATGCCCAATTTTTTGCTATTCAAAGCCTTATTAAATTGGCGATTGATCAGGTATTATTGATAGCCTTAGTTGGGGTCTCTCTTCATATTGGAGCTTTACTCTGCCATCTATATATCATCTCTTGTTTGTGGACCAAGATCAGACTGTCATATGATATTGTTTCCCCTTTTTGCCAAATGTGGTGTTGGAAGGAAACCAACATTTAATTGGAAATTTGCATATTGACAACTCGTGACCACTCTAGAGCAGCGAAAGCGGGGAATGACAAGAAAATTGCTTTTTTCGCCCCCCATGTTCCTCTTAAACCCCCCCAAAAATCCCAAAATAACCTTGAATTTGGGGGGTTTAGGAAACTATGGATCTTAGGATCCGAAATATATTATGTTTGGTTTGTGGGATCCGAAACAAGCCAATTATAGATGGGAACACGTTGGGGGGGGGCGAAAATTGTGCTTATACGTTGGTTTGGAGTCTACAATCCAAAACCAATTATGTTTGAATTCTGCGAACCGAAATGGTCACAAAAATCACAGGTTTGGATCCTGCGAACCGAAATGGTCACGAAAATCACAGGTTTGGATCCTACGAACCGAAATGGTCACTAAAATTACAGCTTTGGAGTGTACAGTCCAAAATCAAGCTTTCTGCAGAAATTTTTTACAGTTTTACAGGCCAACATTATGCATGTTCGGAATTTGCACTTTTGCACTAAATTAAAAGTTAAAAATAACCATTGTCATTACATACGATAACTTCAAACATAATCAAATAAATCACAACTTCAAACTCTAAAACGTAAATTACAACTTCAAACTTAAAAACAATTCAAGCAAAATGAGTTCGTCTTCATTTGGCTTCATTATAGCCTCTTTTTTGCACCATTCGATCATCTCATCTCGGACCTTATACTTTTCACACTTAAAAAAAATAATAGGCAGTGTTAACCAAAATATTTGCGGGTTCAACTACATTAGGTTGTGCAATGTCGGGTTCATCGATGTTCGGTTTCATTTCAAACAGAGGTTCGGCCATCACAAACCCTACCTATCACAATAAATTTCAAAATTTTTAAAAGTTGTCCAGTTTGGCATGTGGGATCCGAAATGGGTTCGGATTGTATGAGCCAAACGCGACTGCGATCATAAAACCATGAAAATTGAAAAAATGAACGGTTTAAAGTGCTTATTACCTCTTGTATGACTCCGATTGAGTATTGCGCCCCTCTTTGAGTGAATAAACGTTGCTTTCAAGTTTCTGATACGCCAAAAAAATCGCCCTAGCTCCAAAGCTCCCAATTGAGTGTCCAAGTGGTTATGAAAGTGCAACTTCTGAAATATAGGCTATATAGACTCTATTCGGATCCTACACACCGAATATGAGCGTTTCCAGTTGGTAGAATCCGAAATGATGCAAAATTTTAAAAATCAAAGCATTTCGGATTGTACAGTCCAAAATCAAGTTTTCCTGGGCAAATCATCAACGATGTACAAGTCAGGCATAGCCAGCCAATGACTTGTTTAAACTGGTTTCGGATTGTATGGTCCATATCAAACAAGTTTCGGCTTCCATACTCCAAAACTGTTAAAAATAAGGATGTTCGGATTGTACAGTCCAAACCCAGGTTTTCCAGGGCAAAACATCACGTACAAGGCAGGCATAACCAGTCAATTGCTTGTTTAAACTGATTTCGGATTGTATGGACCATAACAAACAAATTTCGGATTCTAGAGTCCAAACGCATTTATAGGGTCAAAATGGTCACTTTGGGGGGCCTTGGAGGAAACAATGGGGGAAAAAAGCAATTTTCGAATGACAATGGTGTGTATATATGTCCCCCCCGGATGCCTCAACTTTCTTGAGAATATTATGCATGCAATAATTATTAGCCACTAATGGAGACTTGGTAAAAATTAATGTGGCTTGGGTCTTCATGTTTGATTGGATAATTTAATGTTTCTTATGCATTGAGTGTTGATATTTATTGGCTAGTCATTGTGTGGTCATTTTGTTAGAGGACAAATAATATATTTTCTTGGAATTGGATTACATGTAATTTGATTAAAATTAGACGGTCCAAATTTTAAGACGGTTTTTTATTTTTGTTTAATATAAAATTCCCATATGACTATCACCAAAAAAAAAATTCCCATATGACTATCTACCAAAAAAAAAAAATCCCATATGACATCTAGATTGTGGCGATCAAGATCAGACGACTTGAAACTTACTGACTACATGACTGCACCGATTTTCGACTGCACATAATTTAGGTCCATATTTTCCTCCAATACGAATTTCCTTCGAGCATAAGATTTTGGATTATGTCAAGATCATTTCTCAAACTTTTTCCACCCTAATTTAAGTTGAGGAGAGAGCTACAAATATCTTGGAACCTTTTCTTATGATGATCGATTTTGACTAAATTTTAAGAAATAGTTTAAACAAGGCTTAATAAGGCTTAATTAGTAAACTGGTCCCTTAAAGACATTTTTGATTTCATATTGGTCTCTTAAAGACATTTTTGATTTCATATTGGTCCCTTAAAGAAAAAAAGGTCTGAGTAGGTCCCTTAAAGAAAAAAAGGTCCGAATAGGTCCCTTAAAGACATTTCCGTTAATCAGTTTGGTCCCTAAAAAAGGTCTGAATATGACCAAACTGATTAACGGAGATGTCTTTAAGGGACCTATTCAGACATTTTTTTTTCTTTAAGGGACCTACTCGGACCTTTTTTTCTTTAAGGGACCAATATGAAACCAAAAATATCTTTAATGGACCACTTTACTAATTAAGCCTTTAAACAAGCATTTTACAAATATTTACATATCATTATTTTATTAGATACAGGTGTACAAGTTTTTTGTTGTTCAATAACTTAGTGACTAAACTCACACACTATATATATAAATGTAGAGAAGTGTAGAAAATCCGAATTTTGAACGTTGATTTCTCCGTAATTTGCTTATACCTTGCAAAGTTTTACTATGTATACAAATTAAATTGAATAAAATTATACCACGTTAAATTTTTAATAGAAAACAGCCTAATATTTGTACCCAAAAATAATAATTAAAAAAAAAAAGTCTAATATTATTGGCATAAAGTATTTGGCTTTGGAAGCTTCCAAAATCAGAATCTTTGTTACAAGGGAGCTTTTCGATATTTTAAAGCTAAGCGAGGGAATGACATAATCCCGGTGCTACCCTTGCTTTTCCTCTCATAAATAAAAATCAATTTTCTAACAATTTTCTTTCCCATACATACATATTTCGCGTCACTGCAAAGCATTCATTCTTCACACCTCTCTCTCTCTCTCTCAACCCAACCTTTCTTTTCCAAAAGGTAAATTCAAATCTCAGATCCATTCTCTTCTTTCAAATCGATTTCAGATTTTCACCTCGTTTTCCAATCGCACTTCAATTTCGTACGCACTCATTCTTTTTCCTTCGATCTAAGGGTTTTCCGATCAAACTCTTCAGATCTTCAGATCCATTCTCCTTCTTCCGAAATTCACTGTTATTGTTTTGATTTCAATTTCATTTCATTCACTACGAATCGATTTGCATGCAACTTTTAATAGATTTGTGTGAAGAAATTGTGAATAATTTTATGAGATCTTCATATTTTGATTTGTTATTTTTTCTTATTGAAATTATGAAATTAGGGAGGATCAACGAAGTGAAGGAGAAATGGGGCTAACATTCACGAAGCTGTTCAGTCGGTTATTCGCGAAGAAGGAGATGAGAATTTTGATGGTTGGTCTCGATGCTGCTGGTAAGACAACTATCCTCTACAAGCTTAAGCTTGGAGAAATCGTCACTACGATCCCTACCATCGGTAAGTTTCTATGTTATACATACTCTTTTTATTTATTTATTTATTTATTTATTTATTGTAGGTATGCATTTGAATTGAAAATATGTGTGTTCTTTATCAGTATGATATGATCCATTTTTACATCTTGTGAAAATATCATGTTTTAATTAATCAGGATTCTAGGCCTTTTACCTTGCGATCTTTAAAATGGAATGGAATCAACATGTTGCTAAATACTATGTGAAGAAACCTTTAAATTTCTAACTGAGATCCAAAAGTATGTTGGTTAAATACCATATGATATACTCCCTTAGTTCCTAAGTAGCAGTAATGAGTAATGACCATTTGACAACTCTCATAAGGGGAATTGAACTATGTTCCTTGTTGTTACGATGTTAAACTCTTACCGCACTAACACTTTATGGACATTGTGTTTTAAGGTTGTTTTACACAATCCAAGAAATAACTTTAATTAATAAGCAACTTTGAAAATATACCGTTAGTGTAATCTTGAAATTTGAAAATAATAGATTAATAGGAACAATATTTTTCCCAACAAATTGACAGTTAAAAAGGAAGGGAGGAAGTCATGCATGATGCTTTGATTGAGGCCTAAAAATTTCCATATACTCTTCAACAACTACAATACTATTTCTAGGGGGGGTTGGGTAGCTCAAGTGGTTTGAGCTAAGGAGTTAAGGTGTAAAAGGACAGGGTTCAAGTCCCTGTGAAGTTAAAAAATAATAACATTAATAACTTATTACTGACTTTGGCTGTTTTTTTTAAAAAAAAAACCTGCAATACTACTATTTCTGACAAAGCTTTCTTTGATGGATCATTGGTCATTATTATTATAATAAAACTATTATGCAGTTTGTTAGATTGCTGAAATATTGTGATGTTATGTGAATGCTTTTAAATATTTATTTATTTTGGTCTGTTTTAGGGTTCAATGTGGAGACCGTTGAGTACAAGAACATTAGTTTCACTGTTTGGGATGTTGGAGGTCAGGATAAGGTATAAAATTTTGTTCATATGCTCTCTGTAAAGTTACAATTTACAAGATGTTTAGTCCAAACAACTGAACATATCCCTGAGAAGTGTCTTGGCAATCAGTGTCTGAAATCTTAATACTTGTGTTTTCTTTTACAGATCCGTCCCTTGTGGAGGCACTACTTCCAGAACACTCAGGGTCTTATATTTGTCGTTGACAGCAATGACAGGGATAGAGTTGTTGAGGCCAGAGATGAGTTACATAGGATGTTGAATGAGGTACTTAAATTTAGTTGATTTATTTTCACTTTTTATGCCATGACTTCACATTCATATTTGTTCATGTTAAACGCTCCTATGGCATATAGAGGGAATTCATTCTTATAAACAGGTTTAGGATCACTCACATATGACTTAAACTAAGGACCTTTAACTAGAGTGGAAAAGATTGAAAGGTCAAGAATCATATTGACCTATGAAGAATATTCATTTATGTATCTCAATATTTTTGGGTTCTTTTGAATGGAATGCTCTGTTTTAATCAGAAACTGTCAACATTTTTATGTATCTTGCTCTACAATACAGCTGTTCCCCCTTATTGACTTGATCGTAATTTCTGATAATAACTCTTATCTGTTGATGTGACTTCGTTGCATATTTTAGGAGTTTAGTGCTTCTATTTGAATTGGTTTCTGTCTCAATTTTAATGTTTTCAAGGTTCATGACATGAATCATCAGTCCTTGCTCTTTTGCTCTCTGTTTTTGTGTTCTTGTGATGAAATGATATTTTTTTAAACCTTTCTTTTAATTGTCTTTTCAGGATGAATTGAGAGATGCAGTATTGCTTGTTTTTGCCAACAAACAAGATCTTCCAAATGCAATGAATGCTGCCGAAATTACTGACAAGTTGGGTCTTCATTCTCTGAGACAGCGCCACTGGTAAATATTTTGATAACGAATCTCCTCATGTCCGGAATTGATGGATATCAATTGTGATCTAAGACACTCTTCTGGTTCTTTCAGGTACATCCAGAGCACTTGTGCAACATCTGGGGAGGGTCTTTATGAAGGTTTGGACTGGCTTTCCAACAACATAGCCAATAAGGTAGTTGTTGGTTTCTCCTCTGCATTTGTGTGCAAATGTTGATTTGAAAGAAATGCATGCTAAATTAAAAATCTAAACCTTAAGCTCTTTGGATATGTTTGCATAAGTACACAATGCAATGTACATCTGGTGTTGTTTACCCTAGCCTTGCATTTTTTTATTTATTTAAAAAATAGCATATAAAGCACTTGTTGTCCTTACTAGTTTCTAGAATTACTCGGGTCACTTTTCCTGATTCTTTCTACCTTACAGGCTTAATGCTTATTGGGAGTATTTGGATTGGCGATTCTGGATGCAGGGGTGAATATTATCTAGCTTTGCTTTTTGAGTCATGTGGATCGGTAATTCTGGATGCAGGGGCAAATATTATCTAGCTTTTATTTCTTGGTCATCTTCCGAAACAACTTGAATTTGTGTTCATGTATTGTGGTTTAGGATATCTTGGTGGCTAAAATTGTAGTAGGAATTTGTTTCATGGGATTTGTAATATTTCTGACTTCTGCGCTTTCTATTGGGTTTTTGACACTGTCCATAACTGTAATGGAGATACAATTAAATGTGCCTCAAGTTCTAATATATAGTTTTATTTTGGTCATATACCTTTCATATAATGGAGTATCTGTTGAGTAATTTGTTTGCAAGATTCCATGTAAATAAATTGTTCTTTTTAAGTCGTTTATGCATGCTTAATGTTTTTTGGTTAGATGAGTAAAGAGTATATGCATGCTTGATGTCATACACAACATGCATTCAACTGCCAAGTTGAAGCAAAGCTTAGTTGAATTTTTGCCCTACCCATAGGTTTTGATATCTAGTCGGGATTCAACCTTAAAATATATGCAAATTATCTTGAAATGAAATGCCTAGAAAATGTAGTGTACAAATGCTTTTTTTTTTTTTAGCTTTCACCACCAGTTTAATCTGGTTTGGAGGTCGGTTCTAGTATCAAGTGATTCCAGTTCCTTTCTATCACATTTGCGGGGATCGTATTTTTTTTTTTTGTTACATGAGTAGAGAGTACATGCATTGTTTAATATTGTGCCATATCTGCATTCAACAACTGCCAAGTTCTCTTCATCTTTTCTAGGATATGTATTCGTATGTATTTGTGAAGTATATAGTAAAATAATTTTTAAAAATTTAAAAAGTAATTTTGATACTCTTATAAATCTTAAATCGAACCAACCTAAACTAAATTTGAATGTTTTAGTTTGGTTTTGTACCTGAACAAAAAAAATGTTCAACTCAAACATTGTAGATTGGTTCTAATTTTTCCCAAATTGATGTAAACATCTAATTCCTAAAGAAGAATCCGCAAATAAATTATTTTTAAGAAGATTTTTTTGTAGTCTTTTATGTTTTTAATCCTTCACAATTTTCTGTCAACTTAATATAGTCACCGATTAAAATAAAAGGCTTAATTAGTAAAATGGTCCTTTAAAGACATTTTTTGTTTCAGATTGGTCCCTTAAAGAAAAAAAGGTCCAAATAGGTCCAAAGAGGTCTAAATAGGACTAAACTGATTAACGGAGATGTCTTTAAGGGACCTATTCGGACTTTTTTTCTTTTAAGGGATCTATTTGAAACTTTTTTTCTTTAAGGGACTAATCTGAAATCAAAAATATCTTTAAGAGACCATTTTACTAATTAAGCCAAAATAAAATCTAAATTAGTCTATAATATTTTCATTTGTACCAAATCTGAGATTAATTTACCCTAAATATAAAAATGTCAAAAGAATAATTTTAAATTTTTTTTGAAGGAAATAATTTAAATGTTATTTTTGTTTTTTTTACTCAAAATATGATTAAAACATTATTTTTCTTAGACGATTAAAATGGATTTTCAGTCCTCTTTTTACTAAGCAAAGGAAAAAGAAAAAGAAACATTTGTTTGTGGTACCCTTTTGGCGTAATAAAACCAATTCTCGCACTCGTCTCTCTTCTCATTTCTTCGCGTTGCTGCAAAGCATTCTTCTTCTCTTCTCTTCTCTTCTCTCTGCGCTTTCTGCTACCCAAACTTTTTCATTCATCTCCAAAGGTAAATTCTATTTTCAGATCCAATCTCTTCATGCAATTCCATTTATCTCAAATCGCACTTCACTTTCACTCTTTTCTTTCTCTATGCTTTTTTTTTTCGATTTCTTCGATCTCACAATTTCCCAATCAAACTTTTCAGATCGTTCTGTTTTTCTCTCCTTCAGATCCTTTTCTTCTTTTATCGATTTATTTTCTGTGATTTTATTCTCTGCGATCCATTTCTATTCTCACGAAATGATTAACGGTTCGAATCGATTTGCATGCTACTGTGTTTTTGTGAAGTTTTTCATGTAGCTTGAGATCTGGTTGAATCTTGTAACATTGACGCAATTTACTTTAATAGATTTGTGAGAAGAAATTGTGAACAATTTTATGAGATCTTCATATTTTGATTTGTTATTTTTTGTTATTGAAATTTTGATTGAACTATGAAATTAGGGAGGATCAACGAAGTGAAGGAGAAATGGGGCTGACATTCACGAAGCTGTTCAGTCGGTTATTCGCGAAGAAGGAAATGAGAATTTTGATGGTTGGTCTCGATGCTGCTGGTAAGACCACCATCCTCTACAAGCTCAAGCTTGGAGAGATCGTCACCACTATTCCTACCATCGGTAACTTTCTCTACTATGCTTTTTTATTAAGTATATGTAGGCTTTTTGTACATTATGAGTTTGATCATATGAAGCACCGACACTTTACAGATTAGGTGCGTCCCAGTGTCAGACACACGATTGATTATATTGAATCATGTCATTTTCTTAAATTATTATCGGTGTAGACTTCTTAGTGTCTGTGTTGGGCTTCATAGGTTTGATCCATTTTGAAATTTATGAAATGTGACTTGTTTACTAGTTAACTCAAGGATCTTTTAAGATGAGATGTGAATGTGATCAATACATTGTTAAATCTGTGAAGAAGTGTCTTTAGAATTCAACTCCGAAACCCCAACTTATGTTGTTTATGTTAGGTGCTGTGATGTGCAAATGTTTTTCAACAACTAAACTATAATGGCTTAGTTTGGATTATATTTTACCTTGTGAGAGCTTTTCTCAATTTAAATATGCATTTCGTTCCTGAAACAATTTTTTTAATAAGCTTGTTGGTGTTTATGGATACTAGAAGGGAAACTTTTATTTTTGTAGGAGTGCTTGGTAAAAAGTTTTCGGATTGTTGAAATGCTGTTACGTGTAGAAATTTAACTTTTTGTTTTTTAATCTAGGGTTCAATGTGGAGACTGTGGAGTACAAGAACATTAGCTTCACTGTTTGGGATGTCGGAGGCCAGGACAAGGTGTATATTTTTAATCGAATTCATTCTAAAAAGTGCACTTTACAAGATATTGTATCCCTTCACCCTTTATGTTTTTCACTGTAGTCAGTGGCTAAATACTCGTGTTTTCTTCTACAGATTCGTCCCTTGTGGAGGCACTACTTCCAGAACACTCAGGGTCTTATATTTGTCGTAGACAGCAATGACAGGGACAGAGTTGTTGAGGCCAGAGATGAGTTGCATAGGATGTTGAATGAGGTACTTTGTTTATTTAGTTTGGCATGTTATCCTGTGTTTCCATCTTCATATTTTTCCATGTTAGATGCTTTCAATCATATAGACCATGTAGTGGCCGAAAGAAAGGATCCACAAATTAGTTGATATAGAAAGATCTAAGAATCATGTTGACCTATGAAGAAGGATCTGGGGCTGTTTGTTTTAAGCAAAATATATTTTCTGCCTCTGCTACATCTCTGACTTTGCTAGTGATACATTAGTCTAAGATCATAATGTTCATGTGCTCAATGGGTCTCTCTATTGATGAAGATGCATTTTTATTGAACCTTTCATGAAAATCCTTTCCCTTCATCATTGTTGCTGTTAATTCATCTGTGTTTTTGCTGGATCATAATTTATGATGACTGCTGTATATTGGTGGGACTAAGATACATGTCTTTTGAAAGTTGAATGGCCACTTCTTCCTAGTCAATACCCTATAATGCTTTTTATTGAATGAACTCCTCTGTCAACTTCAATGTATAAAACGTTCATGGGAAGAATCATTAGTCGCATCGAGTCCTTGTTCTTTTCATTCTTTTTTTAGTGTTCCTGTAATTAAATGACTGTTTTTAAACCTTCAATTATAATTTCAGGATGAACTGAGAGATGCAGTGTTGCTTGTGTTTGCCAACAAACAAGATCTTCCCAATGCAATGAATGCAGCTGAGATTACAGACAAGCTGGGTCTCCACTCTCTCAGACAGCGCCACTGGTAAGTATTTTAACAATGAAGTGCTTCATGTTTGTATTAATATCTATTCTGTTTTGATCTTACATGCTCTTCTGGGTCTTCCAGGTACATCCAGAGCACTTGTGCAACCTCTGGAGAGGGTCTTTATGAAGGTTTGGACTGGCTTTCCAACAACATAGCCAATAAGGTACCTATTGGTTTCCTCCCTCCTTTATTTTGCAATTTTTATTTTTAAGCGTTAAATATGTTTTTGGTCCTCTTATAAAAAAATATATATGTTTTTGGTTCTTATAACATCAGCAAATGTTGATTTTAATCTGTAAATTTTATTTACATAATTTTAGTCATTAAAATTGCAATAATTGGGTGCTTTGTTGTCCCTGATTTGGGATTAGTGAGACTAATTTTTTGTTGTTAAATGCAAGGGTTGAAATTCTAGAAATGTTTATACAGGGGATCAAAAATAACATTTCCAATTCCAACTTGATCAGAACCTTTTTTAAATACACAATAAATGACACATAAGTTATTAGTTTGTTAGACGTGGTAGGGTTCTTTTCCTTTGTAGAGTCACAGTTTAGCTTTTTATTGTGGGGGGTTTTCCCCCTCATGAACACCTAAAAAATGGTAGAAATGTGGCATAATGCAACTTGTCTCTATTTCATCTTTTACCTAGATAGTCTTCCTAGTTCCTAGTTAATAATAAACAGTGGAAAGAAAGAAATGAAATCAAAAGTTGTGCTCATTCTGAAATTTTTCTGGTCGTTTCTTTTCTTACTGGTTTTCGATCATTGCAGGCATAATGCTTTTTGGGAGTCTTTTGGATCGGTATTTCTGGATGCAGAGGTGAATATTATCTAGCTTTTATTTCTGGGTCCTCTTCCGAAACAACTTGAATTTGTGTTCATGTATTGTGGTTTAGAATATATTGGTGGCTACAATTGTTGTAGGAATTTGTTTCATGAGATGTTTTAATACTTTTGAGCTTTCTATTGGGTTTGGATGCACCCTAACTGTAATGAAGATACTAATTCTATGCACCATCAGGTTCTGATTTATACCTGTCATACCTTTCCTATAATGAGTATCTGATGGAGATTTTGTTTCTTGTAAGATACCAAAGAAAATGATATTCATAGTTTCATACAGATTTTGACGCTGATGCTTAACTTTGCGCAATTCAAATTACTGAATTTTATGGGAGATTATTTTGATAATATAGTAAAGATTTAGGAATGTACGGTGATTGTTTATGCAAAAAGTGATTTTTGAATCAATTGTTTTTGAAAAATTATTTTGGTTAAAGTTAAGTTTGAGATTTAATGATCGATATTTGGATGTATTTTCTATGAAAGTTAATTGAATGTTAAATTAACTCTAAATACAGAGGCTATATTTTATCGCCCCCAATTAGGCGCCTTCTAAGGCGAGGGTTCTACCAAGTCCCTCACCAGTAGTGGACCATCATTATAACAGTTATGAGCAATTAAATTATTGGAACACAAATTTCTTATTATACACCAAATACACTATATCATACTTTTCTTCTTCTTCCTCTGATTTTTCACTCTACATATCAAATAATTTCTCTTCTCTCTCGCTCTCTTTCCCCTGTCTTCCTCCTCCGGTCTCCACTAAAAAATTTCAAAACTATAACATACCAAGCTATAGTGCATATTTAACATCGCAGCAGAGAAATGATAAAAAAAATTGAATTCAATTGACATGACCAAGAAATCTCACCAAACATGCATTCACGTTTCGTCCACAATTAAAAATCATTCACTTAATCCCTTCCTATAATAGAGCATAATGGAGGAAGATGATGCCACCACTGATTTGCGGGAACCATGACGAAAGGCTCTTATGGCTGTTACAAAGTTTGCCTTTAGTCCCGTAGCGGCGGCTGTTGTTGCAGCAGAGGGAAAGAGGAGAAAAAAGAAGGAAAAAAAAAATAGTTGTGATCTAGTGTGTATGGAACAGGAGAAAAAAGAAGGAAAAAAAATAGTTGTGATCTAGTGTGTAATGGAATGTGAGCTTGATTAATCTGATGGTTGTTTTTTATGTTCCACCGGTGAGGGACTTGTTGGAGCTCTCACCCTAGAATCCACCCTCTAATTAAATCAAATTTGGAGGAAAAATAGTTTTGCCTGATAATCAAATAGTACGTTTTATGCTGACTAGCTCATGGCGCATTTTGGAACCAACAAGATATCGATCTAAGAGGAGTGTTAGACACTGAGAAACACTCTTTTCAACACTCGTTCTCTAATTAGGTGAAACTCATGTGGGTCTTATTAATTTTTATGGGACCTTTTTCGAAAACGAGGGATCTATATTGATTCTTACCAATAAGTGTGTTATAGTGAGTGTTGACAAGGGAGTGTCGTGAGTGCTCCTCATTGAATTAATTTAAATTGATTTGGAGCACAAGTTTAAGGAAATGGATCCTCTTCAAACTTTGTGTTTAGTTCTGCACTGAATCCTAATTTAACATGTACTCATTGTATGTATAATAATCTACAATCTGAATTTATAACATAAAATGAACATAATCCTCTTCAAGCTTTGTAACAAATCTGAGTTTATCGCAACTGCTTTAACTTGTTAAATACCATTTTACCAAAACTGTATGTTAACAGCATCCATATAGTCCTACAACGACCCCATTTGCTAGCCATGTATATGGAATTTGAAATATGGACGTGTAAAAAAGCCTTAAAACATATCCATGTCCAGGTCCAAGGGACTGTAATCGCTTTCTTGAAACTCTACTTCAAGTTCCTGGATATGATCTTCCTCTTCGAAAAGAAAAGGCGCAATTTCTTTAGATTTGTCGGACTCCTTGTCGTTCATCTCTATAACTGAAACAATCTTTTCCTTGATACTGTTTTCCATGATTTCAGTTCCAACATCTTGAGACTGTAATCCAAGTAGAGAAAAGCATTCTCTCTGGAAATCTAAGTCACTTGAAGACATGATCAGTCCGGCAATTGTTTGAGCAAGATCAGGTGCATGATTGCGAATCTGAAAGTAAAAGACCATTATTAAGCTGCAAAGTTGGTCAATATATTAATGAAAGTGAATTATCTGAAGGGTTCAGCATAGATATGATAGTGAATGTTATACTATATAGTATTCCTAGACATAAAGTCAGATTCTAGATGATAATCCATACAATGATGACATGTTATGAACTTATGAAAAACCTTGCACCAAACGACGCTGCAAAACGTGTAGTCACTACACTAGTCAGATTCTGGGTTTGTTTTCTTCGTTTTAATTGTCTTAAAAGAATGCAAGTGTGATTGACCAATTTAGTTTCGAGGATTTTACAGCCTAATTTCAATCCTCACCATCCCTAGTAGAAAAGAAGGAAAACTAACAATCCTATAAAATTTGATGAAGAGTGCAAATTTTATAGGGCAATGCAAACTCATACTCTGCTCGAGCCGGGAAAGGTTGCTAATCACTAAAACATGAAGGGACCTGGCCATACTAGGATAGACTGGACAGTTATACATTAAACAAACTCTGATGAAAATTCAGTTCATTGAATGGGAAATCAAGATGTTATGTTATGAACTAGACATTTCAGTTTATTGTCTTTGCTGTGGATGCTTTAATTCTTTTGAAAAGTAGTGGTGGGTGGTGGATGCCCCTTGTAGAGGGAGGTTCTATTGTGTATAAACCAGTGTGAGAGGCCAACAGATCATAAAGTGTGTGTGTGTGTGTGTGTGTGTGTGTGTGAGAGAGAGAGAGAGAGAGAGAGAGAGAGAGAGAGACAGAGAGACAGAGAGACAGAGAGAGAGATAAATAATTAGATATGAATTTACCTGGACGGCGCGGGAACTTAGAAAATCCCCAGAATGCTTATCCTTTAAGTCATCAAGAGAAAGTTTAACAGCTTTTTTAAGAAGGCTTCTATCAAGTTGAGACATTTTCCTTGGTGCGGGTATCACGGTCTTATCAATACGTCAAGGAAGTAAAATTCACATACAGAACAATAAATTTCAACAGACTTACACATACTACACAATGGATGGAAATTGTCATATCATATTCACATTCAAATGGTCATATCATACTTAATATTCATGTAGAGAAACAAGTATGTTATTTTGACTATATATGTATTAGTATTTACCTATATGTAATTTTAACACTAAAATTTAGAGCAAAAAAGGATCTGTCCAACGCTGGATATTGTTTGAGATATGAGTGGAGGACAATATCAATGTGAGTATCAGTAGACAAGTTTTCCCATTCTAGTAATGCAATGCCATCTAGCTCTACTATACCCCCTAAATGCAAACCATATCTTTTCCAGTCAATGCTTTTCAATGCCTTCATAGATATTTGAGGCATTGCACATGGTGAAAAGTCCTTGAAATACAAAACCTGATATCAAACATTGTTATCGTCCAAACTAATTAGCGGATAAGTAAACTTTATACAACAAAACGAACTGAAGAATATAATTTAAGGGACTAGTTCAGGACCTCTGTTTTGTTTCCATATTCCCTGAAGCACGTAGTGTTCTGAATTGACATATTACTTATTACTATGACTGCTTCCATCACCACTTCAGTGTGTAGACGGTTTACAGTGCAGCAAGCCACTCCACTCCCAACTTTGAGTTCCTCCCTAACAAAGATTAAAAAAAATCGGTAATTTAATTTATTTTTTTAGTGCTATAAATTTGAGAATCTTGGGGCCTTATTTATTAAGCATGATATATCCACCAAGAAAGTAAATATTGGCGAAGGCTCATTTTTACCAGGCAAACCAAGTTCTCACATTTACTTCTATACATGATGCATTTTCTTTTACAATTTGTTTGTATGCAGTGTTACAGACATCAATTTAATGGATCAAATTAATAATATGTTATAAATCACATGTAAATGGGCCAACAGTTGTGAATACTAGACACCAAAAAGTGTCTGTAACATGTTGGTGTTAGTCTTCTATGTAACTGACTAAAACACCATACAAAGAACTGAAAACTACTATGAATTAATACAAATAACTGAAAACTACTATGCATTATACTGAAAACTGTAAACAGGGAGTTTTATTTTTCGACTAATAATCGACATATGCAAAAAATTAGAGGATTATATCCACAAATAACCAATCATATTTGAAGTATAGGATAGTAGAGATGATATCTTCCTAAATCCTGAGCAACTTACCTTTGGGAAAGCAACCAAACTACTGATCTAGAACAAACACATTAAGTTTCTAAATGATAAACACAGGTGCTGACTTGAGATTAGGAATGTACCAACTTGTGAAGCAAGAATTGCATATGCTACTTAAATTATTTCCATGCTTAAGTACATAGTCTTTGAGGCCTGACTGCATCTTTTCAAGACTTGATGCTGAGATTGGTGACTGCTCGGATGTATTTGCAAGAAAAACCTTTTCATACCGTGATTCAGGTACATCGTAATCTTCTGATACTAATTGAATTGCAATATTCTGGACACAAAATCAAAGTAAATTGCTAAAATTGTGTCAGAATCAAAATAAAGTGTTTTGCATAAGTTTGTATGGCTGCTGGTGATTATATCAATGATATGAAGTGCAATTTGCACTCTGATTTGTGAAATTATTAACTGTAGATAACATATCAAACTGAAGCATTAAAACCATGTCAATGTTTTTTTGACAATTGGTGGTTCTGCATTAAATTTATAAGGTTGTTTCAGATAATATCAGTGATATGGACTTGCAATTATGCAATCTGATTTGGAAGAATTGTTAATTGTTGTAAGCATATGTGATGAAAGGAAAATGCTCTCTAGCTTATGTTTGTTAGTTTGAAAGAATGTGAGAGCCTTTGAGACTTCTGCAGTAACGACAGTTCAACTTACAGGATTATTTAGAATCAGCAGCTGCAAAATAAAAAATAAATATATAAACAAAAAGAAAATGGAAATTGAAGAATATTTCACAGAGAAATAGTGTGATGTTAGAACTTCAATAAGTTCCTTTGAACAATATAGCTTCAATATTGATGTTATGCATTAAAGAACTAAGTCGCCACAAGCATGGCAGTTGGCACACTCACGCTTAATAAAGCTACCTTTATATTTTTTTGGTTGTGAATGTTTATCACTACTTCGTTTTGGTTCTTTTATCTCTTATTTACCAAAGTACGGCTTCCTGTTTTTAGTGCGTCGTTTTAGTAAATAGAAGTACTAACATTCTTTGATTTCTCAATATAGGAACATCTGATATGCCAAAATTGCATTACATACTGCCCCAATGGAGAAATGCAAAATATATTCTGAAACCTCTAATGTGCAGTGTTACACACTGTCTTGAACTGTCAGTGCTTTCTAATAATTGAAGCATTTGTTACACCGCATAACAATATTTGTTTAAAGCATAAATATAAGTATTCTCGGTGTACTTCCAAGTGCCAACCAAGAAGAGTATGCCCTAATAGTTTCAATCTTGGTTCATACCTAAAAATTTTCCATGAGGATATATGAAATGGTAGTCATTGCAACAAAAATAAATCCCACCAAGTAGGCAATTAGTTAACATACCTTCTCTAGGAGGCTATGAATGTCAGCCAGTAAGAGATCAGGGTTAACAAAAGAAGAAGAGAGGCAAACTTCACTGCCACTGCAAATTAAGATGACCACCCATTTTTTTTTAAAAAACTTAACCCACAAACTAATCTTAAATCAATGAAGTTCAAGTAACCCGCTTACCTGAATATTGCACCATTTTTTGTGTCTGACGGTAGTCTAGTTATTCTGGAGGAACCACTTTCTTTCAGATTTATCTGATAATTGTGTATCTCACTATCACTGATACCTACCATTTCCATAAGCTGTGATAAGAATCGTGATAACGACTAAACTAACATGGCAACATATTAAATAGATGAAATCTACGTCACTCTTAAACCACGGCCATAGAGCAGTACAATGATGGCACCAAGGAAATACTTAAAACATTTGTCGGATTTCCACACGGCTAATGAAAATTGAGTTCATATCAAAAGTACCTATAGCCATTTAATGATATACTAAAAAGCAAAACCACTTTCCTCTAAATATTACCCCCACACTATCAGCAAGAGCTATTGAGTTGTCCAGATACAAGAATAATGATTTACTTTTGAATTTGTGCATGTGGGAGATATCGATATGTATATGTTCAATGAGATAAAATGACAATTACAACAAGAACATTGAACTTACTAGTGGTTTTGATGGAAAGCATTCCATCTGTTTCACAAAATAAAAATCATCAATACATATCTGAAAAATGCAAATGACTCAAATGAGGGGGGGGGGGGGGGAAATCATAAAATCTGCTGAAAATCATGACTTGTTCAGTTACCCCAATTTTCAGCAACATTTGTGAAAGAAACCTTCAAATCTTGAAACTCCTCTAAGCTGCTCCCAATGCCAGTATCAGAAACTGCTCGCAAGAAATTCGAATATTAATTATAAACCAAAACATTACTCTTATAACACAGATCACTCCAGTTTGAAAATTGAAATTACTGATAGAAACCATTTCGCTAAAATTCAACACGAAAAGTCCCCCAAAATTACTGATAGAAAGCACATAGCTAAAAATTGAATGCTAAATTTGAACACCAAAAATTCTTCTAACATTACTGATAGAAATCTTTTCCCTAAAATTGAAATTATAGCATAACCTAGCCATAAGGAGAAATTCCAAACAACAGGATCTAAATTTAGTATGAATATTATATTATAATGCTAAGATAGTTTTAAACAATTCATCCAATTAAAAAATTCAGCACAAAATTATATAATTAGCGAGCGACGAGATTACTAGAAATTTGAAGAGAAGGATCTGAAGATGAAGAGCGAGTGAGACCAACTGCGAGTCTGCAAATCTGATCCGATAATCGGCATCTCTGATAAGCTGAAGAAATTAACTGCAATCGAAAATTAGAATCACATAAGTTACCGAACAAATCGGAAAATCAGAGAAACTAAATTTGAACAAAATTTGCTGTGATGAGAAAATGAAACTCGCATTCAATGTAAGAATAGATTCATTCAAATAATCGATCAACGAATAAATCATAGGAAAGTAAATACATGTGAAGATTTCTCTGTGAAAAGATTAAGAAGAAGAAAACTCACGTGTAAGCAAAGTTTCTGTGCTGAAGAAAACTCCATTTCCAGAATTAGAACGATCTCGTTCGCGCGCTGAAACTAAGAAATGGTTTTGAAAATCAATATTTATACCGGAAAGAAAATATGTTTTCTATTCAGGCCCCTCATAGCCTAATATTCTAATTTTGCCCTCCAAATATTCTAATTTTGCTGTTGATAAAAATTTCGGTTCGCAGAAATCAAAGTTTTTTCTACTTCAAATTCGGGAAATATTCGGTTAATAGAAATTGAAATTTTTTTTTTCAAGGCAAAAAAAATTCGGTTCATAGAAACCGAAGTTTTTATGTAAGGGCAAAAAAGTAAAATCTCGAGGGGGAAAAAGAACCATGAGGCCTAAAGAGAAAACATTGAAAGAAAAACTATGCAAAGATGAAAATTTCTCATCTCACCTACTCAATTTCTCACCCACCCCCTGTTTTTCCATTTTTGCCTTTGGTCAAAAAATTCGGAACGCGTTTTCTGAATTTTTTTGCCTTTAAAAACAACTTCGGAATGTGTTTTCCGAAATTTTTCCAAATTTGAACGAAAAAAATTCGGAAAACGCGTTCCGAATTTTTTGACCAAGGGCAAAAATGGAAAAACAGGGGGTGGGTGAGAAAGTGAGTGGGTGGGATTAAATATTTTCTGCAAAGATGGTGGATCCGGGTAAGTAGGCCCATCTACATGTTATGGGCTTCGGTCTAGTCCATAATGCATACTGACAAATACTTTTCACACCCCACATCTGATTTTGTATCTCATATTATAAAAATAGTTGTTTTTTTTTAGTTTAATGGATATACTTTGTCAGTGTAAACTAATTTTACACTGACATTCAATAGAAATCAAGCATTCTTCCATGTCATATGCTTAAAGTGGAGTATAGTAGAGTGGTTTGACAGAATACGCAGTTACTATTGAATGACAGTGTCGAATTATTTTACACTGTCAATGTGTATCATATTTTCTTAGAAAATTTATATTTTTTATAAATAAAAATTTATAATCATACTCTCACATTATGGAATCTGGCTCCTCTAAAACGATTAACTCTAAAAGGTTAAGTGAGTATTACGGGGCATTGGTTAAAAATATATTTAACTGTACCTTTTATATTCTTAATAAACTTTATATCAAATATATAAAACTTAATTAATAAGATTTTTATTATGAATAATAAAATTTATATCAAATTTATATTTAAGATAGTAATTTAAATTTATTAATTTAATATATCTTTCATATATTATTAAATTAATTTTTATATACTAAAATTTTATTTTAAATTTATTTTTACTATAATGTAATATATATTTTACGTCAAGATGTACATGTGAATGATTTACATTAATTTTAACCAATTAGAGAGTAAGCGTCAAAGAGTATTAAAAGACGATATTCCTAGTGCTTCTCATTTTTATGTAATATCTAGATGGAAAAATACCTCTATAGGCGCAACCACATACAAATAATTTTTACTGTATTTAGGAATACATACATAAACATTCACATTATTTATTTATTTTAGGGTTAGATATGTTTTTGGTCCCTATAAAATCACAAAAAAAAAAAAATTTTGGTCCATATAAAAAAAGTGTTATGTTTTCATCCTTAAAAAATTATTAAGCACATAGTTTTAATCTCTGTTGTTAAACCAATGTGTTTTTTTTTTTTAATAATTATTTTGCATACATGTTTAGAAAATTATAAAAAACTTTTCAAAAACAAGGAACTAAATATTTCTTAGTCAACATTTTCGTTACTTTTATCTTTATCTTTTGAAATTTAAAATATTCTAAAATTTTGTAAAGTAATTTTTTATAGTATTCTAAACATGGTTAAATAAATGAAACAATTATTAAAATGCTAAAAAAAAATTGTAAAATAGTGTGTACTAATTTCGATTGTTGGAGAATTACACCAGAAAAACCAAAATATTGGCCCCACATATCATATCTATTTTTAGCAGCCGAAAGTACAATTTCAAAAATACCAATCGCTTTCTTCTATATTGTGTGGGTAACAACAAATGGTATATCTCTATCATTCTAATGTCTCTTCTTAGAAACCCTAATATCGACCCATACTATATACCATATTATCAAATACGGGTTGAGGTACTGATTTTACCTTGACTTTGTCGACTTGCATTACAACACAAGTGACACCACCTCCCGCTTCTATTTCGTTGAATAAAACTTTGAAGTAAAACATTTTATGCAACTGTCAGAACAAAATCTAGTTAAATTTTAAATCCGATGCAATGTTATAAAGAGAATAGTGTAGCCATTATATTCATCACCAACATCATCCTTTTCATTTTTGTCGTATATTTCTTTCCCAATTTCTTGTCCTTTCAAATAGGCACACACCGAACAAATTCGAGAACATATTTTTTGTCCCTTTATGCGATTATTTAAATATTTTAAGTTATTTGATTTGGTAAAAGATAAATAAAAATTATTTGATAAATAATATATAATAAATGTATTAGGGATTTCATAAAATTAAAATAAAATAATAGGGGTTAAAATTTATAATTATTTTGTATTTCAATCATATATAATATGATTAAATATGTTTTAAGTTTCTATAAATATCTCAAATTTTGTTTTTAGTCTCTATTAAAATTTTAGTAAGTTTTTGTCCCTCAAATATTTTATGTCATGATTTTTGGTCTTTGCTTTTCAGTCAACTCATATATATTATTCGAAATTTCAAAATAAAAATGCGATCATGTTTAGTACATTATATGAATCTCTCTTGTAAATGTTGATATTTTTTTAATAAAGGATATTAAATATGATATTTATTGTTATTTTTTGCGCTTAAAAAATCATAAAAAATTCTAATTTATTGTGGGAGGTTCTTATAATATTATAAACATGAATACAAAAAATCATTCAAAAATGTGAAAGTACACAAGAATTGATTTAAAAGTAGGACCAAACGTTGTGATAGAAAATATTTGAAGGACCAAAAGTTGATGAATTTTTTATAGAGACTAAAAATAAAATTTGATATTTTTATAGGGACCAAAAATTTATTTAACCCTATATAATATTAATACTCACATCCATGATTTAAAAACTCATATTTAACACATGAAAATAAAATAAGAGAGATATTATTCTTTACAAGATATATTAATAGGTATATAGTTGTTGGTGTTATTTATTTTTTAAAATGCATGACTACGGTCGTATTTAATTCATGAAAATTAGAAAGAAAAAAATTAATTAAGTATGTATGAATCTGGGTGCATCTTGTGCTAGGTTGAAAATGAGGGACGACTTAGCTGACTGAGTTTGAGAAAAATATACTAATGCAAACAATCAGCATGAAAATAATTCACATATGTACTTCACCTTTCTTTTTGTATAATTTATTTCCATTAAGTTGATGTCATCAGTAATACTTAGCCTATAATATATTTTTTTTATACAATTAGCCTATAACTTTAAAATAATACTAATAATGCATTAGTTTTTTTAGATTTAATAAATTAAAAGAAATGATATTAAAATTTTAATTTTAATAGAGATTAGAAATATTTTTTTAGAGTGTCACATGATTGCTTATGAACTACTCAAGCTTCCTTTTACTAGTAATAAAAGAAGACTTTTGAGAGAAGGTGTTTGTCAAAATCTGTGATTGATTTTCAAATGAGGCACCGAGCCTTCTTAAATACAATCATAAAGGGCAAAAAAGTAAAATGTCATGATATAAAATTATATTTAAAATAATCTAATAACATAATACTTAGTTCCTATTACAATAATTATTTCCTGTTACAATTAGCCACCTCTTATCCACTTTCTTTATTCTTTTACCCATAACTGGTTATAAGAGTTTACAAAATATGGACAAATTGGGGATCAGATTATTCAAACCCATGTCTAGCTGGGCGTTGTCCTTGTTGCAATTTTGGTTTCAACCCATGTTTTTCTTTAAAAATAGTGATTTTTTGTGTAGTGATTTATTGTCTCCAACATTAAATTTAAAGAAGAAATATCACATTTGAGATCAAAATTTACCTTTATTTTGAGTCAAAAATCACTACTTTATTTTATATTTTGATTTTTTCAGAATATATTTTGATTTTTACGTAATATACCATTATTTTGTAAAAATATTTATTTAAGATTTTATGGAAGTTCTATTGAATTCAAATTTATAAGTCGTAAATCTCATATACTCCTTTCTAATTCTATTTGGTAAAACTAAAGAAAGTGTGAGATGGAGAAGTTGAGAACAGTTAGAAGGATATTGTTGAAATTTCAAGAAAATACAATGGTTAAGTTGTGTGAAGGAATGACAAATATATTCACTTTTAAAAAACTGTGTTATTTTTTCATATGATATAATAGAGAGAAAAAAATTAAATTGGTTAAAGAAAGAGGTAATTTGAATTTGAGCAAAATTAAAATTAATAAATATGCAAAATATTATCCATAAGTTCTAGTTTAACCGATAAAAACTTCGAAATTGTTAGCCAAAATCTCTCATCTACGTGTTTGAATTAAAAAATTCAGCTATTTTAAAATCAGTAATTCACTTTAGAGTTTAAAGAGAATAATATTAACATTCAATTAATAAACAAAAAATATTCTCTAATTGTAAAAGAAGAGTTGGGATCTTTTGATAAAAATAAAAAATAAAAAAGAAGAGTTGGGGGTCCATGAGAAAAGTGCTTTGTGTTATAGTCCTTATACTGAAATTCCTGACTTCTTGCACTCACAAAGACAAGCAAGTATGAAATCCTTTTGCAGACAACTACGCTGCTGCTCACAATGCTTTGGAATCTTGAATCATGGCACGCTGCTTGTTTGATGGAACTGCTTCCTTGTAATTTCTCTTTTATGTTATGTACGGCGGTTCCCAGGTATGTTTGGGAGAAGCGACCGTATAGGACATCAAATACCAAATTTTGTTTTGTTGTTTAGTGTGTATATGTGGGCGAGCGTGGATGCATGTATATTAAAATAAATAAATTATCATATTATGTCTTATGAAGTTCCTGAATGAAAGGAAAGAGAAGTTGTGATGGGAGTGGCTTCAACATTGTTGGCGTAGTTTTCATGTTTCTACTTTGGAGTGCGGTTGTTGAAAGAAAATTCACAATTTTTGTTTTAACGGAACACAAATACTGTTAACTTAAAAGGGTGTATAGGTCAATTGAAATACTATTAAATAGGGGGAGGTCAATGTCATATTAAAAAATAGAGGAGGTGTGAGTGACATTTCAACCTGCCTAAAAAAGATCGATGTAATTTTCCTATAATTTTATGGATGCAATATTAGGCTTGCTCCAGTTCAAAATTCAATTCGGAACAATATATTAGCTTGATAAAACAATTAAATCAATGTACCGTTGAGATGATTTGCATCATGATTCTCATTTAGTGAAAGAATCTGAGTTTGCATGTCTAGAGACAAATTGACTACGTTTGAAAAAATTGAATATCTCAACACAAGGATTAATTTCGAATTCAAAAAGCCTCACAATCCATAGGAATATCTCTGGACATTGGTCAAAAATTCTAATTACATTGGCTTATAAAAAAAAAGTTAACGGATGGACTTGTAGCAGATAGTTAATAAATGGGTAAATAGGGTTTTACCCCCTGCAAAATACGTGAAATTTGCTTTACCCCCTGCAAAATTATTTTTTGTGATTACCCCCTTGTAATATCAAGATTCCATCATTTACCCCCCCAATAGACACCTAGGCCTTAGAATCTTTACTTTTGATGATGTGTCAAGCTTAGTTGGACGCTGACTTGACAAAATTGATGATGTAGCACGCCTATGTGGCTTTTCATTCATTTTTTATGAAAATAATTTGTGTCACATAATTTAATAATTATTTTTTTAAAAGAAAAGAAATTAAAAAAATTATTAATATAAATATATAATTATATAATATGATCCAATTTTTTTTTTGAAGACATAATAAGATCCAATTATAAATATAATTCTTTCCTTTTCCCATAAATCTAGAAAATCAAAGTTCACTGATAATTGCTTTTTTTTCTTCCCAAAAAATACAGAACCTGCTTCTTCTCAAACGTCAAATCTGCTTCTTCTTCCCAAAAAACCCAAAAATCAAAACTGCTACTCAAACCTACTTCTGCTTCCAATGAGTAAACAAAACTTTTCCTCTTCTTCCCAAGAGTTTCTCTTTGTTCTTACTCAATTATTTTTGGATTTCACTTTCCCCTTTTTTTCCCTTCATTCTGCACAACATATAGTAACAAAAAAATCTCAATAGTTCACAAAGAAGTTGGAGCAAAAGTTTTGCAGTATAATCAATAATAAAATCAAACTTTTGTTTTGTATAGATGTTAGCAACAACAATGTGAAACAGAAAATCCAAGATTGTCGTCGCCGTAAAGTGGCGCTCGCACCTTCCAATATTATTAGGGTTTGGTGATTGAAAATTGATTGGTTGAATTAAGTTATCTTTTGAATAGAAATTATGAGAGAGGGGAAAAGTGGTGCGATGATGGAATTGAATTTGAGAATTGGAAGAAGGAATGATTTTTAAGATTGGGAAGAAGAAGATGAAGGTGAAGTGAAGGAGACAAGTTAGCGTGAGAAAATAATTTGTTTAGTTTTTTTTTTTTTTACTAAAAAAATATTATTTGAGTTTAGTTAAAACAAATTTAAATCAGGGAAAAAATTATATTTTTATAAAATAAATTGCATGTGGCATTAAAAATTAATAATAAAAAATTAAATTCCAACTAAGCTTGACACGTCATCAAAAGTAAAGATTCTAAAGCCTAGGTGTCTATTGGGGGGTAAATGATGGAATCTTGATATTACAAGGGGGTAATCACAAAAAATAAAATTGCAGGGGGTAAAGCAAATCTCACGTATTTTGCAGGGGGGTAAAACTCTATTTACCCTTAATAAATTAGTAAATTGAATATGAAGTATTTGATAAAATTAAATCAATAACAAAACTTTATAAACTCGTGAGACGCAATAAATTCAACTCTATTTTTCATTTTCATCAACATAGCCACACACAGCCATTTAGAAAGAATGATCTATCTATCCCATTATGCAATCCAGCCATTGACATCGCTGGATGAAACAGAACCCACGCTTTCATCACATAATCATATTCTCTATGCTGAAAGGAAGGAAGTGAAATTATTCTCCTTTTCTTCCACTCTCTCTTGCTTTTGCTTACTTCATATGTGAAATCATTTTTTCAAGTACTCACCCAAACTATTCCCTTTTCCTTTAAAGGAATTTCTTTTTGTCTTTAAACGAATACACAAATACTACTGAAATCCACACACTATTACGAAGTCTTTAGTTCGACCTAATAATATCAACATTGTCAGTTGAATTAAGATTTACCGATAAAATTATATTCCCTTTACTACATGCATGTGGCAATTTTGTCCACATGTCATGGTTTTATGACCAACTATATTGGACTCCTTGGCTAAGGAAGGAATGAAGTTACATAAAATAAGAAAGAAAAGAACAATTAAAGGAAGAGCATAAAATGCTCACCTTTATTTTCCAATTAAGCACTTCTGGGAAGCTTTAACATAGAGTCATTTATATTTATATAGGTTAAAATTCAATTTTGATTCAATTGATGTATTTGGTTTCTACTACTAAAAATCATTTTTTGAAGTAAAAAGTCTAAATCTCAATTTTAAGTTAGAAATTAGAATCAATATAAAAATACTTCCACTTCAGAACATTGAAATATAAAAATTAATTCTATAAAATAATTTCAAGACCTCTCAAATTTAAAACCAAACCTTCACAAAATGTTATTGAATTTATCAAGTACAAGTACACTGACTTAACATAAATTTTTCTGGACTCAGATTCAACACCTTATCTTTCTCTCACATTTTTTAAAGTATACTATTTCAAAAAAATTACTTGAAATGAAGAATCAACTTCTCAATATGTATGAATGATGATATCAATATTACCAACTCAACACTCCTAACTAAGATTCCATCTTTCAAAAGGAATAAAGACAGGGTGACCCCATTAATCTAATCTAATAAGGTTGCCCTTGTAATTGATTGCTAGTGCTTCATACTTTTGTACAGATCCCAATGTTAATAACAAAAAAATATTGGTCTAACCTTTCACAGTTTTCAATGAAATCCTTGACCGGATGTCTTAACATTTTTTATTTATTAATGATATGATATTTAGGGGAATGACCCGATAATTTAGTGTCCAGCTGCAAAATAAAAAAAATTTGAGTAAAAATTATTTTCACTAAAAATTAAATTTGAATTTTTCTAGAAAATTCATTCAAAGAGAAATTCATTAATTATTTAAACTGAATGTCTCGATTTAATATTTAATCTTAAACAAACTATCCTGCAGCTAAATAATCATCTTTTTTATAATAGCAAATCCTAGAATTTTATGTTGGTTGGTTGTTGTATATAAGTAGTGGGGCCAATCAATAGTGATCTAATAGTTTTTGAATTATAGATTTTAGTACTGTACTCATATATTAAAATTTGAATGGAACATAATTTAATCATGCAAAACCAGCTCAAGGAAAATTTACACTCACTTATAAATCTATGTTCGGATTATCTTCCATTTACTATGAGACTCTTTAACAACTAATTAACATTTTTATGCATTCTATATTTTTACTCATTAATTGTATTAGTTGAAAAAAATAAAGATATAGTACTATTTTCTTCTGAAAATTCAGTTTTTAAAATTAATAGTGCATGAGAGCATGATTAGTTTTTAGTTGTTTAACAAAGTATACCAACCACGAACTATGAACTAATTCTTTAAAATAAAGAGATTCGTTTAAAAAATTGACCTCAACATACTTGAGAATCATCTTAGTCTTCTTAGTCCCTCTTAGTCCTCTATATACATTGTCGAAAATCGAACTCATAATCACGTACAAGAGACTTGGGACCATCTTCCAACTATACCACACTATGGTGGATCAGTTTTAAATCATTATAAAATGTCTCCCCATTCATATAATTTGTAGCAAGAAAAGTAACAACATATCATAATCCATGTTTTGTATGTAGTGTGTAACATCTCATTCAAATGATTATCAAAGGGAACACTCCAAGTAAACAAAAGCTGCACTTTCCTTGGGCCTTGAGAGTACTATGTCTCTTGATGCCTCAAGATATCACTTTCTCTTCTTACAAAGCAATCTCATTACTCATCAATGAGTAAAGAACACAAAGAATATCTTTATTCCTTTTCTTTATTAAAGCAAATTCCCCTCTCCTATCTTTTTAAATTCAAAAAATATTCCTATTTATTTCACACCCAAATTTACTCTCTTCACACCCAATATACTTGAGTAATTCAATCACTCTAAATTTACCTTAGTCTACACTCAAAGAACCACAACTTCAACCTCAAATATCAAACAATTTTCCTTATTTCCCTCAAAAACAAAACTTTCTTATTACCTAAGATGTCTTTACAAGAACAACCAATGCAGCAGCAGCAACAACAGCAGCAACAGCAACCAGTTCAAGTCTATCCAACCACTGTCACATACCAATCACCACCTGAACCTGACCACCATTCTTCAAATGGATCATTTGGGTCAGTATTTGTTGTCTTAGCCATCATAATAATAATTTCTGCTGTTGCTTGTTGTCTTGGAAGGTTTTGCAGCCGTCGCGGTAGCGGTCACAGTCAGAAACATGTTAAGCAACAAAAGCAGCAGAAGCAGAACAACCAACATAACTCGCGTCCAAAAGAAGTTGATATTGAATTTGGATTCGACAAAAAAATTGCCGCTTCTAAGCCTATGAGTAATGGACATGGCCATGGAGGAGTTAGAGTTCAGAAACCAGTTTCTCATGGTCATCATGATATGAAGAGTTTTGAAATAAAGCTTGGTCCTCCTCCTCAAGGAAAGTATAGGCCAGGTCCATAATGGGGTTAGAAGAGATGATTATTATGTAAACATGGTTCTTTTTCTTAATTATTGCAACCATTTCACCACTATAACATTTTGTGGCTATTAATTTTCTCTGCTTTTCTCTTTTTCTTAGATTTGAAGATGTATGATGAAATGTATAATTATCTTTTCTACTTCTTTTTTGCATGCTAATGTTTTATTATAAGATTATGAAAAATGTTTTTGTATTCTCTGCCATATGGCTTTGTGAAAGTAAAGACAATGTAAAACATGTGGAAATAATTAAATTTTAAATTAATGTACAACAACAGAATTACTCGAACATAAATTCAAAATGGAAAACACAAATCGTAGTTTTTTATATACAAACTCAATGTATCATTCAAAATGTGCTATAAGACACTCAATCTTCAATCATATCCCACAGTATAGTATAAGATGTAGTACAAATTTTCAATGTTCCCTGCTATAAAAAAAATTTGGGGAAACAAAACAGAACAAAATTTGAAGAGAGATAGAGAAGGAGTTTTGTGAAATTTGTACTTCTGGTTTCTAGAGAAAGAGTTTGGTGAATTTGTGTTCTCAACAAGACTTGTTATCAATATCAACAGTGCTGTTTTAGTTTTGGATAGGTCTAATTTGTGAATCACCACTTGAAGTGTGTGGCGGCGGCACAAATGTAGATCTAGACATGTCTCCTGAACTGTTTTCTGTGTTGTACATATCAAATTCAGCAGAGTCACCAAAACTTCCATTAGCCATCCTTTTGAATTTCATTAAGTCTTCATGATACTTTTCAGAATCATAAATTCTGCTCTGACCATACTTCACCCCGTTCGATAAATCATATAGTTGATCTCCACTGTCCAAGGCTCTTGCAATCTGATTAAAAACAAGTAAATGATTACTAAATTGTGAATGGTTTGAATATTATAAATACATATAATTATGATGAAAATAGTCCATGTTTAATGGCTTAAATTTTTCATGGTACCATATAAATTTGTGTTTGAATTTTCTGTGGTTGCAGAAAACCCTAGAGTTGTTTCTCTAAATATAACTATCGTAAAGTTCTATAAGTTCGAAATTAGATCGTCTACACCTGCTTTATGGTGCAACAGCTGTAGGGATCGTTAGATTTAGAAAGATAAACTTTATCTCCCTAAATTAAAAGGTCCCTACTCCCTAATGCACCGTAAATTCTTAAAACAAGATAGGAATGACTTGGTAGTGTTTTCACCTGAACCATCCGCGGTCGTTTTGGGCCAGAATGCCGAACACATGCTGCAGCTGCTTCAATCATTCTAACCATTTCACTGTCAATATATTGTCGTTGAAGTCTTGGGTCTACTAGTTCACTAAAGTCGCCTGTTTCAATTGCACGAACGAGAAGTGGACGGGCCTGTGAAGATAGAGGGAAAAAATTCAAAGGACATGTTAATTTTGTGAAATTTCAAACGAAAAAGAAAAAGAGAGAGAGCAGTTGAACAAGTTAACTGTGTTCATGATCAACATACTTTGCAATTAAGGCTCAATTGCAATTTTGGTACCCTTAATTTTTCTCGCTCACAGGATTTTGGTCTCTATTTAAAATCTAGTTTTTTAGTCTCACTCAGATTTTTGGTTACAAAACTGATGTGAAAAGTATTTTGCCAAATCACCACTTTTTGGTAATGAACATCAAAAATTTTAATTTTAGAAAGGAGTGATCAATTTTCCGAGCAAGTGAAAATAGACGAACAAAATTACAATTAAGCAAATATATAACGAATAGGGTTAAATACATCTTCGGTAAATTAGCATTGTAATTTCTACTTGAAATTAAGATGATGATTGATGAATGTTTTTCAACTTGGAATTAAGACTTCTAGTAAATAAGGAAATAGTTCATACATACCCACTCAACCAAACTCTCTTCTCCCACAGGCTGTGTTGAATCAACAGGTTTCCTTCCAGTTATAAGCTCAAGAAGAACAACTCCAAATGAGAAAACATCTGATCTATCCGTTAGTTTTCCAGTCGTTGCATACTCTGGAGCCATGTAGCTGCAAATTGATGGTAACAAATTTGATATTACTCGTAATTTAGTGCACAAGGATTTATATTTAGAGACAAAGGGAGAGTTAATTTTAATCACATAGGAAACCTACCCAAAAGTACCCATCACCCTAGTTGATACATGAGTATGAGCAGCATCGGTTAATTTGGCAAGTCCAAAGTCTGCAACCTGGGTTAGAACATGATTAAATTACAATCTAGGACTTCAATTTATAAATAAGGAGCCATGAAAAAATCAAACTAAAAATGTATATGCATAATATACCTGAGCCTCATAAGCATTGTCCAAAAGTATATTCGATGACTTAATATCTCTGTGAATAATCTTTGGGTTGCCTAGATAAATAAAAAATAAACTTTAGCATTACATTAAATACAAAATTACCTTTCAAATATTAAAATACTAAATTGAAATAAGGAGCATGTAATAGAAAACATAAACCATAGCACAATGCTATCAATATATACATATACTTACAGCCTTCATGTAGATATGCAAGGCCCCTCGCAGCACCAATTGCTATCTTCATCCTCTTGGGCCAATCCAAAACATTCCATGCACTTTCTGAGATCATGACACACAAACAGCACACATATAAGAAACACTTCACACACAAAAAAACACATCATTTGATATTTGGATCCCCCACAGGAAATACATGGTGCAGTATTTGCGGAGACCATTAGATCTAGAGAGAAAAAAACTAAATCTAAAGGTCTCCATAGTTGCTGCACCATGCAAATCTATTTTCGCTCTTAATTTATCTAAAGAGAGGGGAGAAAGTAAAATGAAACTCACGTTACCATGCAAATGTTGATCAAGATTTCCATTAGGAACAAACTCATAAATGAGAACTCTTTGTTGCTCAGATATACAATAACCAATCAACGATACCAAATGTCGATGATGAACACGACTAATAGTATCAACCTCTGCTCTAAACTCTCTTTCTCCTTGACCACTACCAACCTTCAACAACTTAACTGCTCCAATTCTACCATCGGGTATTGAAGCCTTGTAAACACGCCCAAAACCTCCTTCTCCTATCACGTTTTCACTTGAAAACCCGTTAGTAATTTTAGCAACATTTTCATAACTAAAAACTATTTGGCCACCACTAATTTGTTGTTGTGTTGTGTCTGAAGGAGTTCTCATATGTTGCATTGCACCTACATTGTTGCTATGACTATATCCAAAACCCGGTGACTCTACATAATAATGCACATCTGCAAAAAAGTTAATTGCACAAGTCAATAATATTAATAATTAAAATAGCAAAAATGCTAACAAGTAACAACAAACTCTTTAACACTATGTATGAGTATTGGACAACGACACAACATTATACTTGTGATTACATACATACAAGTACTTTTTCACAAATTATTATCAATCTTTATGTGTTGACGTCAGTGTCATGTCTGGAGGTTGTGTCTGTATCGGTATTTCATAGAATTTTAGCACACTCTTTACAATATTGACGATAAATTATGTACAAAATATTAATTTAGTACTTTATTACCTCCATTCATTTGAGGTTTCATATGGGGTGGCATACCATAGAAATTCCCTCGTCTTTCTTTTCTTTTTAATATGAAACAAAGAATGAATGCAATAAATGCGAGAATAAAAACTGCTGCTATAGCAAAACCAATGTATTGTCCTATATTATCATTGGAGGAGGGCTGTTTAGATATAGAGTTGTTTTTGGAAGGAGGAGAGCTTGGTTTTGAACGGGGCGGTGAAGGACGATTTTGCAGCGGGGGAGGACTAGTTTTGGAAGAGGGCGGAGGTAAGGACGGAACTTGAGGAGGGGAATTTGATTGTGAAGGAGGGGGGGAATTATTGCCGACCGGTGGTGGTGGTGAAAATAATTGAGGCGGTGGAGACAATGTCGGTGTTGTAGGCGGTGACGATTTAGAAGGTGGAGGTGAAACTTTTGATGGAGGTGGTGAAGAATGTGGCGGTGGAGATTGCTTTTGTGGCGGTGGTGATAGAGAAGGTGGCGGTGCTGTTGGCAACGGTGGTGGAGAATTTGATGGTGCTTTTTCTGGAGGAATTGGGTCCTCAGATGGTGATAAAGATGAAGATGGAGACGGGGCAGAATCTTTTTCAGAATCCCTTTTTTTTAAATTCAAAGAAAAAGACGTTCCATTTGACTTAGTTTCATTAGCCATTTCTGAATTTATCAAAAATTTAAAATCGATATATTCTCAGAAATGGCTAGAAATTGAAAAACAACAATATTGAACTTTTAGACCATTTTTGAGGATTTTTGTTTTTAAGATCCAATACTCAAATCAGAGAAACAAACAAAAACAATGTAATGGTATTGTTCAGAGAGACAAACAAAAACAATGTAATGGTATTGTTCTTGTTTGAAGGATGAAGCTTAATCTGATGATGAAGTATCCAGCAAATTCATTGATTTTGGGTAACAGAATTGCCAGCACAAACAATGCAACAAGAAAAAGAGAGATGTACGCGTGTGTCTGAAATATGAGAAAGATAAATTAATGATAGTAGTAATTATTATTATAATAATAATAATAATAATAATAATAATAATAATAATAATAATAATAATTCTGAAAATGAGTCATTATAATTCCTTAAACATTATGTGTTAGCACTTAGCATTATTTTAGGTAGTTGGTTTCATGTTTGTATAGATCCATGCTCCTTTTCGGTTGGGTTTGTTAAGGAGCCAAGTATCACTCTTTTTCTATTGTCTCCAACTAAACCAACTTTGGTCCTTTACATAACAATGTCTTACATATTGGGGGTTGGGGTACATATGCTCACATTATTGGAAATGGACTTTAAAGACTAGTTATCCTTCTAATTAATAAAGTTTTCTTCGTTATAAGTTATTGACCAAAAAAGAAATTTTTTACATGTCTTCAATAGTAAATCCTTTGTACTCCTACAAAAATAATAATTTATGATCCTATATTTTTGTCTTTGCTGAAAATTTCAATTATGACCCCAAAATAGTATAACAAAATTGCAACTTGAATAAAAATCAAGTTATGCAAGGTTCCAGCAACTATTCATTGATGGAGTAAAGTTGTTCAACTTTCAAACAGAATGAAAGAAGTTAGAAACAACTGATGAATAGGTCATAGTTAGTTTTTTAAGCTTACACGGTGTATATTTGGATGATTAGTGAGTTTGATAAAATTACAGTGTCACTGTGATTTTGTTGTAGCTAGTAGCTACAGAGAGTAGTTTTTACCAAAATCATGGTGTCGCCGTGATTCAGTCAGTCTAGATGTCAGTCCAAATATGCACTCAAACACCTAAGTAAATGTTTGTCATAAAATAAATCAAGTTGTAAGGTACTCCAAACATACCCTTACTTACAACTTATTTCTACCAATCAAATAATTGACCCTGCTACCAATCTTACTCTTTATTTAAATTACCCTTTTTTTTTTACTACTGTCCTAGTGGCCAACGCATACACAAATAAACAGGGAGTTGAAAGGGGTGTCGTGGGTTCGACCCCCACACACCCATACTCATGTCTCCATTAGTACTAACCACTATACTCCAACATGAGGGACAAAAACGAATGAGAGGAGAAAATTGGACAGACGAGCACGTCCATACTAGTATATATAAATATAATATCTTATCATATTTATAAAACTGTGGTATGTGAATTATCAAAAAAAAAATATGTGGTGTGTGAATTATAAATTGGCCCTACTCTAAAAAAAATTGGCCTCCACCCTGCTATGTGGACGGAGACAATTTGAGTGATCCAGTTTCTTGTCTTTTACTATAGTGCTTTGATTACATATACATTATCATTTTTTATTTAATTAAATAAATGAGTAAATTACATCTCTCTTTTCTGGAAGATAGATATAATATACTATCCACCCTCTTTAGTTAATATATGCAGTCAGGTCCATTTAATTTAAAACTTATTCTGGTATGCCAAAAAGTTCAACATTATTTTGAGGCTAAGGTTAATTTATCAACCACATTCCTCTACCACCGAGGAGCCTTTAACATATGGCAAAACTGTGAGTAATTACACAAAAGCCCAAAAGGGGAAAATACTTCAGAAATGTGGTGATGTGGGCTTGAGGTTAGAGCTAGTGCTCCGGTACACTAAGAAGTCACACATTGTTTGTAAGTTGAAGTCAAGGATAATTTATAAACACACACAATCACTCCTCTACTCATTGATTCTCATTTTACAAAAGACAAAACTGTGAGGGCGTGCCCAAGATCCAAACGCAGACAATAACTCGAAAATGTGGTGTTGCGAACTTGAGGTCGGAACATAATTTTTTTTTTTGAAAACTTGGTATCCGGCCCTAAGACTGACTAATCCAAGGTCGGAACATAATTATTACATTTATTTTAATCAATATTTTAAAATAACTAATATTAGTTTGTCATATTACAATTAACCTTTCTGCTGTTATTGTGTGCCGTACTTGTCCTAAACTTTCATGCTATGATTACTGGATGTTTCTAAACATAACACTACTAGAAAAATTGGTTTGAGCGTTGGCCAAAATCCTACACTGTTAAGAGGCCTACATTGGATGACATGCCAAAATAGAAAGAAAGAAAGAAACCAAAAAGTCTCTTACCATTATAGTCCTCTGGAAAAATCTTTCCATTCATGTCAATCATTGGTAGTACAAACCATAGCTGGCTTAGTATCCTTTCTCAGTCTCCCTCCCAACAACATCGAATTCCTTCTGAAAAAACAGGTCAGAGATTTATTACTCACAGTTTACTTAAGGTTAGCAGCACCAACTCAAAAAGTAACAGATGACAAGCCAATATTAAACACAAAATCAAGCAGAAAGATCGAGTAAATATGAGAGGTGGAAACAAAAGGCACTGATCAAATAATGAAAATAGAGAAAGAAATAGTGTCAAGTCTTAAATTCTGCAATATCCCAAATTAATCAAAGCATCATTGACTACTTGCATGTAAAGTAGCCTGTATATGTTTGATACATCTAGGACAGAGATTCACTCAAATCTGAATGGCTACATCTTGATTCTTAAGATTCCAAATGAACCCAATCTAAGCAAAGATAATCACACATCAACTTTGCCTATTGATGGATAAGCTTGGGAAGTTACAATGATAATAAATATACTCTAGTCCCATTCAGAGACACACATCAACATTACACTAACACACAATAGTTAAGTATAAACAACAAGTAACAACTATAAATAAATCAGTAAAGGATTGAGATATGTGCTTTCAAAGAAGGAAAAATGCTTACATTGATAGAAAGAAAATTTGATGACCAAGTAAGATCCAGCAGTCATAGGAGTAAAACAATCCAGTTACTTTTGCAGTATGAACATAAAACAATGTGAGAGTAAACCCAAGACTCTGCAACATGAAATACAGTTTTAGACTTCCGATAATAGTAATAGAGTAAGAAGAAAAAGCAAAAAAAAAAAAAAAAAAAAAAAAAAAAATTGATCGTATCATTAAGAGTTGGGAATGAAAAGTTCTTATCTTCAGAGAATGATTGAAAGAAAAGGATTTAAAAAGAATAGATGGCCATTTGTTTGTGTGATTCTAACAAGGGTAACACTAACATGTAACACTTCTATTTCTTTCTTTCCTGAGAAACTGAAGTCTCCTCAATTGGAAATGATGCATAATGAAGGCAATAAGCGCCTGGAGTTGTGCCCAATGCCACGGTATATCTACCTCTCAAATCACAATTTTCAATCATGGCATTTGACAAATGAACTTAATCCAATTATTCACTCAACTGACTCTACATATTGTACATGCTTGCATATCTCATAAGAACAAAAACAAAAAATCTCATCATCACACAAACCAATATAAATTTGTTTTCCTCAGTTAATGGATGATTTGCATAGTAATGGTTTATAAAAGAATATAGGACGTCATCGCACATTCTTGCACAAGTAGTAAGTATTCTTATTTTTGGAAACATTAGTCCAACGAGCGAAAGTCTTGTTAAATAATGAGGATAGTAACTAGAAAAAAAATAGAGATGCATTGATCGTGCATTAAAATATCATATACAATGAGGAGGGATTATGGCAAGCAGGGGGTATCAAGGTCATTCAAGGATCCCTCCCAACCAGTGACAACGGGAAAATGGAACAGGGTTGATGAACTTAAAATACTAGTATCAAGATTCAGGTATGATAATAAGCCATACAGAGATTTAACATTGACAAAGTTTTAATCAAGAAACATAGAAAGTACTAACTTTAATTAGATTATACAATTGAAGACAAAAAATAGAGGAATTGATAAAAAATTACACAGAGAAATTAAGTTCAGTTAAGCAGAAAAATGACTAGAAATCTCTTATTAAGATATTATTATTAAGCAGAAGAGTTTAGTGTGCAATATGTAATGCCATTGATCTGTCTTTTATATGTTAGCCAGAAAACACAAACATTTCTCTCTATGACCTAAACTAGTAAATGAAATTTACTAAAATAAACTATCAATTTAGTCATTAAATTATGACTTCCTCAATAAGTTGTCTCTAAAGTATATAAAATCCATCAATTTAGTCCCTTTTTTTCAGTCAATTAGCCTAGTAGCTAGAAATTCACATCTTGAGGTGAATAAGTGGAGAATCTCGGGTTTGAACCCCCGCTCCTGCATATATAATGTGATGTCCCAACTAACAGACACATCAATTTAGTCGTTCTATTAAGATGTTACGGACTAATTTGATGGATTTTTATATACTTTAGGAACGAAATTGAACAATTTCATATTTATCTTTATATAGTTTATGGATTAAATTGATGATTTATTCAATTTACACAATGCATTGCAGAGAAAAATAGAGTGTGTAAATATGGGATGATAGTGCATTAGTGTGTCCTAGCAACAATTACCAAAAAGCAATAGAGAGATCACATTCAGCTCCAGCATGTAATCAGTAAGAACTGAGGAAGAACAAGTTTTGACTTGGTGAACAGAAACTGAAGCGCAACGAGTTGAATTGCTGAATATTTCAGAACTAAAGAAGTGATTTGAAAGTAAAGAAGTGGTAACTAACCTAGACAACTTCTGGCTGATGGGATTCGCAGAAGAGGGGAGTTTCGACGGAGAAGAAGGAAGAGAGTAGAGACTACATGATTCGGTTCAGCTCCAAGTTCGACCGAGTTCAATTCCATATCAACTCATTTTTACGGATATGGATTATCTGCAGATAACCGTAGTTAAAACTCAATCATTGAATTAGAATCAAGACATTTTTTGTGGCTATGGCGGTGTGGTTTGGTTCGATTTTGAGCATAAAAGTCATCTTAATCGCGAGATAAAAATACATGTGGTTCAGTTTGGTTCGGTTGGTTTTTAAAAAGTCATTCAAACCAAGTCAAACCAAACCAATGCGGTTAGGATTGGTTCGGTTTGTGCGATTTATTAAGATATAAAAAATATTACAATATTACCAACTTGTTACAAAATAAACAAAAAAATTTAATTTATTTTATTGTTTACATGATATACTATGCATACATGCATATTCAAAAATTGCATATACATTAAAACTTATTTATAATTTATAATATCAACAATATAGTTATGGACTAAATGTGGGTTTACATTCAAATTGGTAGAGTACATCAATCGAAGTCATTACATATTCAATTTCGCTAAAAACTAAAAAGGATGAATTTGCGAACAATCTCACAGCATCTGAGTTAATAGCATAAAACAGCTTAATGTCTACAAATATGACAAAGCATACAATTGATATAACAAATTCAAGTGTCTGGAATAGTCATGCCTTCGGATCTGCAACATTGATGACTCTAAACTCATTGAATCTGCACTGAATTTGGATCAAAGTGAATCTGCAAATCTGAACAGAACAAACACTCCGCACTAAGACGGGATCAAACAACACCAAAGAAAGAAATCACAAAGGAAAAACTCAAATAAAAACTAAAATTATGTGTAAACCACTTATTTAATTGAAAAAGAAATAAAAAACGATCAAGAGGAGTGATTCCGGATCAAAATTGATCCTAAATCACCCCTTTCTAATGGATGAATCAAGAAAAAAAAACAAAAAAGAGAGTAGGGTTTGAAGAATGTGTGGCGGCTGCTAAGAGGCAGAAACTATGTAAATATGTTGATTGCCACTAGTTGATAGAGTTAAATTAGTTATTGCGGTTTTGTTCGGTTTGGTTTTATGAAATAAAAACCGCAAACCAAACCGTGCGGTTTAGAAGAAAAATGATTCGTGCGGTTCACACAAAATGCACTTTTTTGCAGTTTTCGGTTTGGATTGGTTCGGTTTACGATTTTACTTTTGGATTGGTTCGGATACGATCACCCCTAATTAAATCTGTGTAATTTGATTTAAATCAGACGGTGTATAATGCACCGGCATGGAATCCATATCCATTTCTTACGCAAACTTTTTTTTTTTTACAAATACTCCGACTCTTTTAAAATTACGTAATTTAAAAATAAAATTCAAAATAACATAATTTAAAAGTAAAACTTTTTTATGTGAATAGATTTGGCATGTTCCGTTAATAGTTACGATTAGAGGTGGAAATAGGCTAGGCCGAACTAGGCTTTGCCAAGTTTGAGTCTGGCCTGTCAAAAAATTGAAGGCTTGAGCCTGGCTTGTGACGCGCCTATCATAGGCTTATCTTTTAGGTTTGAGCCTGACCTTTTGAAAGTCTAATGTGATCTGTTAGCCTGTTTAAAAGCCTATTTCACATAAACATATTTAAATAAAAAATAATATTTATTTTCAAATATGCTTATGAACTAATAAATCAATTTCCTTTTGATGTTTAATATGATATGTTAGAGACTTTGACTATATATGTCATCATATTTCAATTCTAGTTTATAATGATACATTATATATGTGAAAAACTAATGTCGATTAATAAACTTAAACTACTGAAAAAGTTAATAAATTTATAATTTAATCAAAGTACAAATTTTAATATATAAATAATAATAGTAGTAAGAATATTATTCATATTAATTTAAATAGGTCGGCCTAATAGGCTAAAATGCTTTTTTAATGGCCTGCAGCCTGGCCTATTTAACTAATGGTATGTTTGGTAAAAATAAGCTATAAGCTAGCTGATAGATGATAAGGTAGGTGATAGCTGAAAAACTAGCTTATAGCTGATAGCTGAAAAACTAGCTTATTGAAATTAAAGTGTTTGGTAAAATTAGCTTTTAAAGTGGTTATTAAATATAAAATTACATAATTGATAGTGGGTAGTTTATTTTTTAGAGCGAGTAGTTATTAAATTAAAGGGTAAAAATGGAATAAAGTGTAAAAAGCTATAAGCTCAAATGCTACTTGAAATAGCATCTGAAAAAAATCTATAAGCTAGTACAAAAAGCTTGTTACCAAACATCTCTAATTTTTTGAAACAAGCTTATAAGCTCATATAATAAGCTATAAGCTAGCTTATTTGTGTTACCAAACACACCCTAAATAAGCTTATAAAAAAGCACGGGCGTGCTCTATTTAAAGAAATAAGTTGATCTAGCTTAAGCCTATGTAGGCTAGGCCTTAAGACCCGGTAGGCCGATCTGGCCTGTTCCCACCTCTAGTTACAATGATATTGATCTTGCCATATCAGAAGGATTGTTGTTGGAGAATGTTAGGTGATTGCGAAGGAGGGAATGTACACAACACATTCTGACGTTCAACTCAATGTTCGGCATGAGAAGGGTATATGTAGTCTCCAATGCAAATTAAAGGACATCAATGTGAGAGTGAATCTCGCGGCCTTGACATTGATGGTTGTCATAATAACGGCTGAAAAGTCATGATTGACAATAAATATCATATATTATAAATGTCAATCATTTTGATGTCGATCGTTATAGAATTTCAGACCTTTGTGGTTGTTGGGAAGGAACGTGTGGCTCTAGGCCAGCGTGTAAATGGGCCGAGCTCGACGCCAAGTTTGGCTCAGGCCTAGTTAAGAACATAAGACACTCAAGTCGTTAGTCTCATGCAATAGAGTGATGACTTGAAGTTGCTTCGTTGTTAGATTCATGTTGCCGAGCTTGAAAAGGTTAAAATGTCTTAATGTCAGACTTTAAAAAGTGAGCATGCCTTGATGTCGTGTATATTGACTTAAGATCTCTTCGAGAGGATTAGTTGTCAAAGATCTTAGCGAGCGGATGGCTAAATCACCAATTTCATAATGTCGATAAAAGTATTTTAAAATTCCATAATTTTTTTTTCACCACCAGTTGAATCTGGTTCGAGGGTCAGTTATGACATCAAGTGGTTCCAGCCCCCTCCTGATCGCAGTTGCGGGGGATCGAATCGCGTCCTCCCTACCTTCCGTAATTTAATTTAACTTTCTATATTTTCAATTACTCAATTAATTTGTCATGAAGACTAATTTAAAGAATGGACTAATATTTTATTGAGATTGCATATATTAAATGGTTTTTTGGCAAATCAAAGGTGTTCTCTGCGCGCAACTGTAGAGACTAATCCCCTCGAGATAATTGAGATCCATTTAAGGGGTTGACATCTCCCAACAGATGCTTCTTCATACGCACCGGCTGAAGATCGAACTCATGACCAAATGATTAAATAACTCAAGTGTCTACCACTTATATCACACTATATTGGTTATTAAATAATTTTTTGATGCAAAGGCCAAAGAAAAATAATATAAAATATTAATAACGATCAATGAACAAAATATATAAAGACGAAGATATAAATTTCATCAAAAACAAAATAATTAATTACAAAGTAAAGTCACTCATATAAACCAAAACGATCACGTTGTCATTAAAATAATAGTAAAAGAAATATTTTACTTTTAACTTCACTTCCAAACAACTAAAATTTTACCGTCTCAAAGTTGACTATTAACTTTGTCATATTTACTAAGGTGACTACTTCTCTACCTTCACATAAATTGAGGGTAGTTACCCTATGCTGATGTGACACCAATGAAATTCATCCATGTGTATTTAAGTCAAACATAATTAATTTTTTACCATAAATTATTTTGACTACTTTTATTTTCAATTAATTATATTTTATGTTACTAGTTTTCTTTAATTATATTTTAGACTATGTGTAAATATAATTAGAATTAATTTGATCATTGAATGCTTGTTTCTAAACATTATATATTGATTCTAAAATATCAATGTTATTAGTAAAAAAAAAAATCAATGTTATAGGCTCGAAAAAATAAATATATATCAATGTTAGTTTAAATAAAAATAATAAGAGAACAAAAACAACAAAGAAAAAAAAACTAATATCTCTAATTTAAATATACAATTCCACTTGTACATTTATTAAATGAAATCAATTAATGCTTCAAAAAAAATCAAATCAAATAATTTATGCTATTCCGGTGTAAATACTCCCTCCGTTTCAAATTACTTGTCGTTTTAGAAAAAAAAATTGTTAACTATCTAAGTCACTCATGTAAATTCCAAATATTTAGGAGTAGTCGAAACCGTAAAAGATTTATATATTTGGAAAATTAAAGTTCGTCTTCTTATAATAGTCGAACCTTTTCATTTTGATCGGATAAATTTCATGTAGACCGCACTTGTGATCGGGCGAGCTCCCGTGTGTATGTTTTCCGACAATGGTCCGACCTTTCTTTTAGTTCAGATGAACTATTTATATTTTTACTTCTAAACAAGTTCAAGAATTAGTTCGTCTTCCTAAAATAGTTGAACCTTTTCATTTTGATAGGATAAATTTCATGTAGACCGCACTTGTGATCGATCAAGCTTCTGTGTGATTGTTTTGCGACAATGGTCCGACCTTTCTTTTAGTTCAGATGAACTATTTCAATTTTTACTTATGATCAATAGTTAAACCCTAAACCCTAAACAAGTTCAAGAGTTAGTTCGTCTTCATAAAATAGTCGAACCTTTTCATTTTGATCGGATAAATTTTAGGTAAACCGCACTTGTGATCAGTGTTTTAAAAACCGGACCGGTCATCGAACCGGCGAGGGTACTGGGTCACTGGTTCATTGGTCGAACCACCGGGTCACTGGTCGAACCGCATGACAAACCGGATTAAACCGGATTAAACCGATGGAATGAACCGGTCTCTATGATAAGACTATATAGTTATTAAACCGGTTGAATCAGATAACTCGGTCTTTAAAAAAGTATAAAAATATGAAAATTTGAAAATTTCATAAAAAGAATGCCATAAATTCTATAAAACAAGGACATATACCACTAATAATAATAAATAAATTTTTATATAAAGAATGTCATATACAAATAAATTATGTTTATAGGTTTTAAAAGAATAAATAATAATTGTATATCTTACCAAAAAAAATTGTATGTCAAATATACTTGATTTATTTTTATTTGGTTAAAAAGAAAAGTAGTCTTTTTATAATATTTTGAGCTATTAATTTACCTAGTTTTGTTGACCCAAAAGCCCAAATAAAAGCTATAACCCTAAAATTGAAATTTCATTACTCCTATTACACAACCTACTTGCACAACCGCTCTATCTTCTCTCTTCCTCCATCTGTTACGTTTTTTCTTTCTTTTTTCTCTTTTCTTTGATTCTTTTCTCCTCACTATTTAGCCAGATCTTTGTTCTTTCTTTTCTTTCTTCTTTTCTCTCTCTCTCTCTGTCTTTCTTTCATCTTACTGATTTTTTTTTCTTCTTTCAAACATGCCTAATATTGATTTTGTTAGCCAAGGTTAGACCTTTTCGGTGATTGATCTATGGATTTCAGTTCATGGGATGATATTGTTACTTTCTTCTTGGAATATTCAAATGGGTTAATAATTTTGAGCAAGCATTTGTTTCTTTTCTATTGTTATTAGTTTTGCCCTATCCAATGTTACTTCTTGTTATGCTTTGGATATCAAGTGAAATTTGTTTCGTTTCAAAACAATTTCATCCGTTCTGCTTGTTGTTTACCGTAACAAAAAAAAAAAAACGTACAAAAGAAAGAAAAAAAATAGAAAGAAAGGAAAAAAAAAACGTAAAAAAAAAAAGCATAAAAAAAATTTAAAAAATCTGCCCGCAAATAAACCGGCCGGTTCAAAAAACCGCCGGTTCACCGGTTTTTCCGGTTTCCACCGGTTCATTCCGGTTTCCACCGGTTCATTAGCATGTCCGGTCCAACAATCAGACCAGACCGGTTTACCTCCGGTTTCTGGTTCAACCGGTTCGACCGGCCGGTCCGGTCCGGTTTTTAAAACACTGCTTGTGATCGATCAAGCTTCTGTGTGATTGTTTTTCGACAATGGTCCGACCTTTCTTTTAGTTCGGATGAACTATTTATATTTTTACTTCTGATCAGCTAAACCCTAAACAAGTTTAAGAGTACGTTACTTGATATACCTAGTCTCTATTTCCTTTTATGGAAAGGCAAAACAAATAATTTTTATTTATTACTAGATCATTCCTTACAAAACCCGTGTCTATTGCATATTGTAACCCGAGTAAATTGTGAAATACCCCTTGAAATTTTAAATTCATCAAATATCCCATGAAATTTAGAAATATGCAAATACCCCTCCTGAAATTTTAAAAAGTCAATCAAATTGCCCCCTGGCGTGGACTTTGACTGGTAGTACAAGGGGGCAATTTGATTGACTTTTTAAAATTTCAAGGGGTATTTGCCTATTTCCAAATTTCATGAGGTATTTGACGAATTTTAAAATTTTAAGGGGGTATTTGACGGTTTACTCATTGTAACCCATTACATAGTGCAATTAATTTGATTCATTTGAGTTTTGAATTTTCAATAATATAGTAATAAATATTGAATCATATTCCTTATTAGTCAACAATCATAAATCAAATTCTTCTTAACTCAGTGGCCAATCAAGTGGATCAATTTTCTTGATTACATTCTCCTAATTTCGTTTTGTCTTCTCTAAACTATTTTGTTTTCAATTTTTTCCCGATATGGACAACCAAAGAAAACAAAAACAAAATGACGATGAATAGGAATCACATTCTATGACATAACAGGAAAAAATAAGGAAAAAAAAACAGGAAAAAATACGCTAAAAACATAACATCTAAGAAATTGAAAATCATAAGTTTTAGAATCTTGAAGAAATCCGGTAGATCGGCGGCGAAGGCTGCAGTAAAGATTGACATCGGATAACACAAAAGCGGAGGAGCCGTAAAATGCTAACATGACGGTGGTGGAGGCTGCGGCAGAGATTGAAAGCATTAAGAAGAAGAAGAAAGTTTTTTGACGATAAGAAAAAAACTTTTTTTTTTATGCGAAGAAGAAAGTTGTTTGAGACGTAATACAATTTGAAGAAGAAGCAAACAAATCAAAAGTAATTAGGTCCAAAATATAAATTCATAGAATATAATACATAAAATATAATTAAATGAAAATAAAAGTAGTCTAAATTACTTTGTGGTAAAAAATTAATTATGTTTGACTTAAATAAATGTGGATGAATTTCATTGGTGCCACATCATCATAGGGCACCTACCCTCAATTTATGTGAGGGTTAATTAGAAAAAACCATTTACCAAACACCTCTTGATCAACTAAGGCGTAATTTAACCATTTTGTTTCCTTATAATTGATTTTAAAAGTATTTTCAAAAGTATATAAAACTGCTTGGTATATGCACGAATTCAAAATACCCTATTCATACACTATCCATTACTACTACTATGGAGAAGGATCCCCTACAGTGTATTATTTACTTAATTTTCTCTAATTTTAATCACAGATGTGAGATGTTAAATTCTCCTTGTCTTCTTTTTGTATTTTTTAAATTTTTTATTGGAAGGCATAATCTCACAAGAAAACTGCTAACGGGAGATAATCGACTCCCGGTACCATCCCTTGATTGGTCCCACGTGATTAGTGAGCTGATTCGTGCAGATTTAATTTTATACTGATAGCGATACTTAACATTAATTAAAAATGGCTTACTCCCTCCGTCCCAAAAAGAATGACCCAGTTGACCGAAACACGCATGCCAATGCATAACTTTGGCGACTAATATCTTTAATTGTATAATAGTAAAAATTATAAAAAATTGATATTTTGAAAATACTCATCGAGACGAATCTAACAACATCTTATATGTTAATATTTATTTTTATTTATTAGTAGAAAAATATGGTCAAAACAATATATATGAATAGTGCATATATTCAAAATGGGTCATTCTTTTTGGGACGGAGGGAGTAATAAACAAGATAAATCTTTGAAAGTCAACAAAGTTAGGGGTTGCTGAACTTGGAAATACGTGAGTCAAAACATGGATTAGGAGAACTATTGATTCGTTGAAGTTTAATAGGTCAGCGTTGGGCTTGGCTACCAAGAAATGAGAATCAAATCCCATCTACACGTGCTTGTCTACATTCACATTCAATATTCACGATTCTGCGATACTACTTATAATCTGTATTTTAATAGATACTACTCCATTGCATATGAGACTAACGATTTGGGTCTTCTGTTCTTAACTAGGCTTAAGCCAACTACACCGTTAATCCCAAAATATAAGACCTCATTAATCATATATGTTTGTCAATGCATAATTTTGATTACAAATATATTTAATTCTCTATTAGTAAAAATTATAAAAAATTGATATTTTAAAAATACTCACTCAAAACAAAATATATTAATAGTGCATTTAGTCAAAGAAAACCTTATTCATTGCATGATACTTTTTTTTTTTCTCTTTCTAAATATAGAAATAGAATCAATATAACTTTTGTCCTGATATCAAAATATTAAATAATAATTGATCAAATAGAAGAGAATGAGATGGTGTCCCTTGCTAGTGGTCGATGATTTTCTCTTCTATTTGATCTATAAATTTGAAAGAAAGTAACACCATCTCATTCTCTTTAGTTTTTCATTTAATTCTTCTATTATTTGTTATATTGAATACAAAATATTGAACTATTTGAAGATTACGAATTTTTGGATAATGAAATTTTAGATGTAAACAAATTTCAATCTAACCTTTTTTTTACCACCAGTTTAATCTGGTTATTTCAATCTAACATATAAAAATTTGGTTGGACAAACGAACATACAATAGTATTCTACACCTAAAACTCTTACATAATTTAGAAATCAAGATTAATTATAGTTTATATATAACATTTACATTCTTGAACCTATCAAAAGGCCTTTTACAAAGGCAGAGGTGCGCTTTTGGTCTAAAACAAACAATATCATAATATGTCTTATGTACTATCTGAGAGTGAAACAGAACGGATAGAAATCTTAAAATTCGATATCCAAACAAGACCATATTTAAGCGATATGGTTCAATTATGCATCCCATAAAAAATAATGTCTAATGTTCACAAATTCTAGCTCAACTGACAGAAAATGTCGAAATTGCTAGTGTCGGACGTCTTGATCGGAGTTCGAACTCCGATCACTCCACTTTGTGTGTGTGGGTTTTCAATGGCTTTGTAATTTCATCTATCAATAAAAAAAAGTCTAATTCAAACGTCTAGCATTGATTTTTTTTTTTTTTTTACAAAACGTCTAACATTGATTTAAATCTCAGTTTATTTCAGTTCATCCAAATTCAATTTATTAATGAAAAGAATCACCACCAAATATATGTTTTTGGCTGACACTTATTGTGTAACAAATTGACCACGATGGAGGAACTATTTAATAAAGGGATCATAACTGATGTTATTAATAAGTTTTGTGTGTTATACTAGTGCATATCGGAAAGTCACGCATCTTTTTTTCGAATGTCCGTTGGCTTGTAGCTTATGGAACGCTATTTATGCCTGACTCGACTTTTGTGCTGCTACGCAAGAAGTTGGATCGGCGCACTTCATTGCTTTTGGCGAACCCCTTAAAGCTAGCAAATTTAAGTAGGTGAGACAATTGGTTTGGTGTGCTACAATCGTTCTAAGAAATGTAGTGGATACTGAATAGGGTTAAACACTTTTCTTGGTTTTGGTTTGTTAGTAGGAGTGAAAGAAATTTATATTATTCATATACCAATTGATATACTACTTTAGATTATCTTAAAAACATCTAAAACTTTTTCTTGTATTGATTGAAATACCCTTTGTACTTTCTTTTATAGTATAATACTTTTTCTTATAAAAAAAAACAACCAGAACACATTACAAAAGTGCACTAAACAACTTTTATGTTATTTTAACTTTAATTTTAAAGTAGGTTTAAACCCCTAAAAAATTGGATCAAACTCAAAGTAACCTTTATACTATTCAATTTATTTAAGAGAAATTTTTCGGTACACATATTATGTGGATATGTATCAGTACATTTGTTAAGGTGAGTAATTATAATTAATTCACAAATAGTATGAACTTTTCAGAAATTGTTTTTAACCAAATACAATCATTCACGTAAGCGTGTCCCGGTACATATCTATATAATATGTGTATTGGTGTTCATCTTTATTTAAGTACTTATACTTATCAGTTACATAATTCACAAGTGTTAACAAGTGTGCACCCACACTTATTTACCAAGTCATCAATGAGATCTTCAACCACGACCATATCATAATCCATTAGATAACCCATGACGTAAACTATTATGCTCATGCTTTTTTTAATCCCACACCAACTCAATAAATCATATTTTAATACTCATTAATTTCAGCATTATTCTAGATGAAATTTTTAAATAATTTTATTTCTCACACATTTTCTCTCTCATTTTGTTTTACAATCTTAATTATTTATTTATATTCCTTCACCAACACGAAAAATCACTTTCTTAATTTCAAGCCGTTATTGCCAAGGAACTTCACTTCTCGAAGGTGAAACGAAACTTCTCCGCTTCAACAGTTTGAACATACAAAACGTGTGAATCTATCTATTCAATAAAGGAAAAATCCCTTTTTCACTAGAAAATTATTCAGAAGACCAAATAAAAAATCAAACATAACTCTTTTTTTAATAGCCTCCTCAACTCACACATATAAATACCTAACAACCTTCTCATTTTACTCCTCACCAATCTTCAACTCCAACCACTTTCTCAACAACAAAAAAAATAAAACATAACTCTTTCATCTTTCAGTTACTCCAAAAAAAAAAAAACGCAAAAGCTTTCATTCACAATGCAAAGCGTTTCAGTTTCATCTCTCAGCGAGGTTTCTGGAAAGTTCGAAAACGATTTCTTTGCAAAGCTTAGAATCGAAGACGAGAAAATCGAAAACGAAAACGAAGTTAAACACGAAGAAGATGAAGTAGAAGAAGAAGATGAAGATGATGATGAGTTTACCTTCGTTTTTGCAGATCCTGATGGTTCACCGATTTCCGCTGACGATGTATTCGATAACGGTCAGATTCGTCCGATTTTTCCTATATTCGGTCAGGATCTTGATCATTTCACCGACGATTACGATAACGAATCTGGAAACCGTTCACCGGTGAGAAAAATCTTCGTTGAATCGGTTTCTTCATCAGAAACTGCAACCTCGTCGAGTTCCGCGGCGGCGGAAGGAACATACTGCGAATGGAATCCAAAAAAAGCAGTGAAGAGTAACTCAACAGGATCATCTAAGCTATGGAAGTTACGCGATCCGAAATTAAGAAGTAACAGTGACGGAAAAGACGCGTTCGTATTTTTGAATCCGGCGAAGGTAGAGAAAACGAGTTCTAGTGAAACGAAGAACGTTAATGTTGTTGTGAAGAAAGTGAAAATGGTGAAAGGTAAAACGACGCCGTCTGCACATGAGAAACATTATATGATGAGTAAAGCGAGGAAGGAAAGTGATAAACGGAAATCTTATTTGCCATATAGGCAAGAATTGTTTGGGTTTTTTTCTAGTACAAATGGATTGGGATTGAGTAGGAATGTTCATCCTTATTGAGAATATTTTTTATATGATTTTGAGTTCATGTAATTGAATTCATGTTCTTTTATTGATTTAGTTGTTGTAAATGTTTGATGAATATATATTGATCTAACTTTTGAAATTCGTATGAAATTTTATGTATATATTATATATTTGTTGATACTTGATAATATAGCATTTTCAGTCACAAAATAGTTGCATGTAGTATATATTAATAGGATTAAGAACCAAGATTAAACAATTGCATGTATATCTTTTCTTTTGAACAAACGAAGAGATTTGAAAATAGTTTTCTTTTTGTTTCTTTTTGGTTGTTGAATGAAAACAAATAATATAGTATTGAATTAAGTATGACTCAATGTTCATCAAATCAGATACAAGAGTTGACCCAAAAAAGGGAGATCTTAGCTATCCACACCCCTTTATAGTTTATGACCCTATCTTCATCTAAAAGTTTTTTTTTGTAGAAGCTAAATTAGCCCTCCTAAATTGGCACCAGAGAGAATCGAACCTCAGACCTCAAGATGAGCACACTCCCAAGTCCCAAGTCAATACCAATGCACCAACCCAAGTGGGTTATCTTCATCTAAAAGTTGTCTTCTCTCCTTGTGAATTGCTCATAATCTCTCATGTTCTATAGGAAAATATTTTTGGATAGTTTGTTTTTGGACAAAAAGGAGGCATTAAAGTTGAAAAAGAACATACATCCTAACTAGGGTGGAGTTTAGTGAAAAATGTCTTCTTCTTCAACTCAGGACGATTAACTCGTTAAAGTTTAAGCTCACATTTGCGACAATTATAGTTTTTTCACATTTTTCAAAAATAATACAATTTTAATTTTTCTCCCTTACTTTTCTATGGATGCCATATTTCATAATCTTTTTTATGAATATGAAGAATTTCAAGATGACTAGTTCATCAAAACAGGTGACAAAACTTGGGATTGTGTGTTCCCGACATGGGGATGAATTTGGTAAATTCAGTTCAAATATATAAAATCTCGGATTATGATTCTATGCTGTTAGATTTTTGCCAAATTGCCTTCAAAACAATAGTGATATCGATTGAAATTGTATGGTTTAAATTTCAAGTTCGATATTTTATTTTAAATAAATTAGAATCTATATTGTAATTTGGACCATCCGATCTTAATTCAGCGACCACGATTGTTCTGAATACGTGAATGTGGCCAAAATTGGCAGTAGTGAATCCAATATTATTCATGGCCGACCTGCGACACTGTGATATTTAAAAAGCAAACATATAGTACATATGTGGCAGCTAACCATTTTTCTGCCTAATATCTGTTCCGATTACTGCATTCATCGTCAAACATGTGTTAGTATGATCAAGACATTGAACTCAGGTGGTTAATAAACTCTCATTAGATTAATTGTTCGGAAAAATTCGAGTTTAATTTCTTGTGGGAACAATTCGTAGTCAGACTCTTATTTCACGGCCGAACTCTGAATTATTATACCCTTTCCCAAAAAATCAAAGGATTATCGCAAAAATAAAAAACATGTATTAGTGTGATAATGAGTATAAGGCAAGATGCTGATACCTACAATAATTAATGGTGTAATGTGAAGATGATTTGGTTTCACCGCTCCAACCAGAAACACAATTATTACGAATGAACTGTCCAAATCGTCGGTGGATCCACCCCTCTGCGACATAAATGAAAATAGCAGCAGCAATGGCCAGCAAATTAAAGTAAGAATAAGAACTTAACTCAAGTTGAGAGTTTCTAGTTTCTACTCACTGATGTAGTAAATTTTAGCTCTAAATATGTGTATTTGTTTCTCCGAAGTTAAAATTATATTTGACACAATTTTGACCTCAAATTCGTCAATAAATTTGATGGTTAATCCGGTTCAACTATGTGTTTTTTTGTTACATGAGATAAAAAAAGGAAACTAAGGTAAAAGAAAACTAAGTCCTAATAAAAAACACACCAACAACGTCAACTAACAAGGCCGAGAAAAGACACGGAGGCGGCTCATGAATCATGACCAAGGTTTCAATACAATTAACTACTAGTTTGTTAGAATATCTGCACAAACATTACCCTCTCGAAGAATGTGGTTGAGGGTAAAATTCAAATCCTTCTTCATGTAATAATCTAATACTCTCTAACGTATGAGCGTAATGATGCAATCGATGTGTGCCCATAGTTGTTAACTGCATTACATGAAGTGAATCAAAATAGTATATGACCTTTCGAAAGTCAGCTTGCAAACACAACTTGAGACCTTTCGAAAGCCATCTCGGCATGAAGCACATTTGACCAACCTATATTCTCATAAAACCCGAACTGAAAATAAAGTTCCATCATAATTACTCACAAGAACCCCAAACCTGTTTTTCTTGGATTCCACATTATGCATCAAAGTATCATGATCACCTTTATACCAGTGAACTTCTCGATCAAGTAAAGCAGAACAAGGAGAGGGGGTCTGCAAACGCTTGAAGTGACATTCGAAGCTGGTATAATCGAATGTCGAATTGGTTGCGTATCTTCATAAATTATTGTATTTCTACATACATATATGTTCCACATGAGCAAAGGGTCGAGAATACTATAAAAACAGGAAATATGTACACAGAGAGAAAAGTGTGATATCAAACTTTGATATCCCATTGAAATAGCTGATTCTAGTTACTGATATAATTTGATTCTCCTTTAAATACCAACCTCAAATATCACTTTAGCAATCAAACTTGGGATATTAGCTATAGCCCAAAGCATGCGGTTAGGTTAATATAGTTTAGTCAATGATTAATGGACAGAACAAAGTGTCACAATTTATTGATCATTCATCGAATACAACTAACTACAATTGTTTGCCCATTTCTGTGATATAAGAAGTGCAGTTCACGAGTAGATTCTCGTGTATCAAAAGCTAGAAATCATAGAAATCTTCATTGAAGTTATTCAACTTTCAATTTATTTTGAAAAGTTTCAATCCAAAATAAATACGAATGTCCAAGAGGTAAGTACTAAACTGACCTTATTACATTAAATCAAATGTAACAATAAATGTATATCAGAACTATTCTTTCATGTGTAAATATTACATATGTTTCCAGTAATTATACTATACATCCGCCGTGGGATAGTATGTGCCGAATCAGAGTCATTTTAGCGTAAATCAAAGATTTCAAACCTTAGATTGGAGTTTTTGTACACATTGGAGCAGTGCTCGTACACAGGGCTTCCATTATCTGGTTCTTTGTGTGGATGAAATCCCGTCTCGGGGCAATTTTTCAGAATATTCATCCCATCAGGTTCGGTTAGGCGAAAGAGTCCACAGCTCCTGGAAAAAGAACATATAACTAGTAAATCTGTTGCATCCGTCAAGTGAAATTCTTTTTTAACACGGCATTACCATAGCAGATAGGCTTAAATCGTTGTTCAAGAAAAGCTAGTAAAAGAACTTTAGCATTCTGCTTCTATAGGAAAAGTTAAGCAGGATTTGTTCAAAATATTGTACATTCAGAGCCATTTTTTTGCCTAATTATGCAAATTAGATGCAACTACAAGGAATTTTTTTTTTAAAAAAAGAAAGATAATTATAAGACCTTGAGGTATCAGTTGGCGCCAATACAATGGCAAATGCCTCAGGAATCATCGCCTGAAAAATGACACCAAACTGTAAGTTAAAAATTTGGACTGCAAAGAAAGAAAAAAAATTAGAACACTTTTCAACTACTTAATGAAACCATGGCGTCGATAGGAATTATGATTTAATGGATAATATGTTATGCAATATATTTTGCCTACGAAAAAAACATGTTTTCATAAAGGAGATATAACAAGACTTTAGATGCTGATTTGAAGTTGATGATAGAGGAACAAAGAAATGCTTTTACAAGAAATTGTTATACTTGGATCAATCACCTGGTAGGAATATTGAGTGTGCAGATCCACCGATGACATGAAACAACTTTGAGAAGGGTGCGTCTAAAAATGTTAAGAAAAAGCGAAGGGTTAGATATAAGTCAACAAGTAAGAACTGCTATAACATAGGAAAAAATGGATACAAACTCTTAGTATACATTTTGTAGTAATTTTCTACCGAAATAAACATATCTTAGCAATGATTGAAGTTTGTGCTAAAAACCTAAAACTAGTGTCATAACATAGCAAAAAGCTAAAACATACATGGATCCATCCAACAGGATAGAGGGATCTGTCATTTAGAATTGTGAAAACTTCCTCCTCATTTGTGGCATTACACTGTAATACAGTGCCGTAAGTTAGTAACAAGCAGTAATAAAATCAAGACCACCTAAAAAATCTGCTAAAATAATGTAAAACTAAGCCATAAAGAATGTAAGATTTCAAACCAGATACTAACTGAATTAGATGCCGATTCCTGCTTCGGTATGATTAGTGTAGTCATGTAGAGGGTTCCTTTCTCCTGGATAATTGAAAGACATCTCCGTATATAAATTTAAAAGACTACAAGAAAGAATTTAGTATATGTTGGGAATGATAGTAAGTTTGGAAGAATAATTGTGTGCTACCTACCGTAGTTTTGCTAAAAACTACACTTTGGAGCTTCAGAAAAATCACGCCACCATGATTTGGTTAAACTCATCGAGATTTAAAATATGCACTAAATCACTATATTACAATGTTGTGTACTTAAAAATCAACCATGCATGACATTTAAGTAAAAAACAAATAAATCTAGAAGACTTAGAAAGTTGTAAAAATTATTAATGAACATGACAAGAGTATATACATAATAAGAGAGGAGAAAAAGAATTGCAACACAGATTAAGTGAGGATATGAATCTCATTTATTATGAATCTATAGAAAGACCTAATGATAGAGTTATGTTCTTTGTGGAAATTTTCTGATAATAATGCCACAAACTGATAAAGCTAATATCAGTAACGGTAAAGCCTTCATCGTACAAACAAGTTTAATAATCTTTATGGTTTTAAAGTGATTCTTACAAGAAAGGCACCAAGTATACCACATGTTTCCAGATCCTTTTCTGTATTTTCTTTAGCAAGATCAAGAAAATCCTCCATTAACCGCATTGACTGGAAAATATGAAACGAACACTTGTTAAGCATTAATAATCTTCAAGAGTCATGGCCTCAATGAGGCTAATTGTATACAGGAATAGTCCTGCAATGTTGTAAAACCTATGAAGCAATGGCACATACACCGGACACGTATTGCATGTCTCGGTGTTGGACACTGACATACATTCAGTTTAAAGTGTCGGTGCTGCATAGTGTAAAACCGAAAATAAAAAATTTAAATTTGTTGTATAATTTTAAGATTTGCAGTAGTGGTTCTTACAATATGTACATCGCGCACGGTCTTTGATGAAGAAGATTCATTATATGAGTTTGTGGATCCATCTCCTGAATTATAAGCTGTAATATGAGAATTTTGTTCATCTTGAGACACTGTCTCCACACAGCAGAGGGCAGGCGAAGGTGAGGACTTGGTTACTTTATGATCTAAAAAGGATTTATGGAGTTCCATAATACAAATTAGTGATTGAAAAAAATAAGTTCAATTGGCACCACCAAGTACTACTCAAATCTCCTAATTAGAATGATGAAATTCCAGCTGCTTCCTTATCATTGACCCTTAAGCTGCATCCCACCCAAACAAAACAAATTAATTTTGTATCCTAAATATCTATATTCTTAGCATGGTTTTCCATTCGATATTCAAATTGTGAAATGTGGATGAACTATTTTTCATATCGTGAATCAAATGTCATTATGAAACATAAGATACATAGTCTATTAAAATGTCATGTACAAGTAAAACCAAGAGACGAACACAAAAAAAACAAGATATCTTATATATGACTTCAAAATGACAAAAAAAAAAGAAACAGTTGGCTACACAAAGCTTAGGCCAAGTTGTGATTCACAGGATAAGTCATAAATGAATCGAGATTTATGACTAAAATAGACAAGCACATTGAGATACAACTCGCATGTATTGTAAGATATTGATAACCATGATTCTTAGACTTAAGCATGACTTCGATCCAATGAAATATCTCGATTTTTATTCATTTGATCCCTCATTTTAATATGTTTATCAAAGTAGTTCTATATAAAAAATTTGTTTACCAAATGAAAAGAATATGCATAAAGTACCAAAGATATTTCAGAGAGCAAAGGGGGATTTGTTTTCTTCTTTTGCCTTTAGAGGGGCTGGAAGAAAGATGAGCCACAAGTTATCTTTCAATCAATAAAGAAGATATTCATATTACTTACTTCTTGTTCTTCATTAGACTTTTTAAACAATCCGGAGATCAATAGTCGAACAATCAATTAATTTAATTTTTTTTATTAAAAAATGTCCAGGTTTGTTGGATCCCGGGGGCTCACCAGGGCCGGGGAAAACCTTAAGGCTCAAAAAGTACTTACATATTGTCCACCAACAGGATCCTAACATTGACCCCAAGAAAAATCTTAAGACTCAAAGAGCACTTACAAAAGTACTTAAATATTGTCCACCAACAAGATTCTAACACTGACACCGGGAGTTGAAGTCACGCCCTTGCAGGGTATGAATCAACTTCTTCCGAACTGGACCAACCTATATTGTCTCAATTAGATTAATATTATTTTTTTAAAAAGTCGAGGTTTGTTGGAACCCGGGGGCTCACCAGGACCGGGGAAAACCTTAAGGCTCAAAGAGCATTTACAAAAGTACTTACATAGTATTGTCCACCAACAAGATCTTAACACTGACACCGGGAGTTGAAGTCACGCCCTTGCAGGGTATGAATCAACTCATTACCAACTAGACCAACCTATATTGACTCAATTAGATTAATTTTAAAGTTCAATACACCTAATTTTAGAGAAAATCCTCATTTTCCCCAGCCAATGGATAACCCCTTCATGAACAACATAATTCAAACCCACAGATCAGAACCAATTTGATTGCTAGTACAAGAATCAATAATTATATTATACCATCATTTAACATAAAAAGAAAAAGCATGCAATACTACTAGAAAGAGTAAGTAGGAAACAATTACAAGTATAAGATAAACTAGGAAGAGTATTATTTGTTGTTACCTTGTTATTGTTATGTTGAAATTTTTGTTCTGAGAGGAAAAATGAATGATCCAGGTGATGAGAATTGAGATGCATGCATGTCCTTTGAGAGAGTCTGCCGTGAAAACAATGAAAATGAAAAAGAGGATGATGACATTTCAAGCCGACAGCCACGTTAGATAAAAACTTATCACTATTCTTAAAATACCACTTATGAGAGAGATAGTGCCATTTGCATCATATCAAATAGGAGTAGCGTAGGATATTTCAGGGACATGACATATGTTCGAACTCCAAACACTTCATTTATTAATTTTTAAAAGTAAAATTTCTAGATTGATTGAAGAAAAAAAAAGGAGTAGTGTAGTGTGTATAAGGAAATTAGAATAAGAAGCTAATCGAATGGCCGAGGCGCACATTAAATATGAGACTTTAAAATTTTTTAGGAAGAGTTTTAAAAGTACTATGTAAATAAAAAACTTTTAAGTTTTTAAGAGTGCTGGTTTTTAATATATGGTTTTTGGTTGATTATAAGAAAAATGAGTCAGAGTTCGACCAAAAACATTTGACTTAATAATTTCAGCATTTGCTACCAATTAAATTAAAAATTATAGATATTTAAAAAAAAAAATTACACAAACACTTCTATATAAAGTTAAACGTTTTGAATAATCACATATGAAAATTATGATTGGTGAAGAATCCTTTAAGACACTATTGTATTTTCTTCAACAACACTCTTTCATCAATTGAAATTCAAATAAATTTTACTAAATTATATATAAAAACATATAATTCCACATAAATTTAATGAAACTCATATTTTTACCCATATATAAAAATCATTATAACATTTTTTTAATTTGGGTAAAAGCAAATGTGTCACATGTATTTAATTTTTTCTTCCTTTGTCGTCTTAGTATAACATTGTTTTGTTCATCTTCTTGGTGCGACGTTGTGTTGTTTTCTCTTCTTGTTGCATTGTCATTGTTTGTTCAGTTTCAATTGACAAACTATGTATATTTAATCAATAAATTTTATGTTCTTATAAATTTAGAGACATGAGTCTTTCGATCTCTTTAATTTCATCATATTTGTACACCGTTCTGGACTAGACATATGATACAACTATATATCTTTTATAAGATTCTTTAATCAATGATATAGATAAAAATGATCAATACTTTTTGGTAGAGTGGTGGTAATAATACCAAATGAATCCGATGGCTTACTTGGGACAATATGTTTAACGGAGCCGGAAGATGAAAAACACTTACATTCTTTGAATGTGTGTAATAGGGAAGCTTGGAATGAAAAACACACAACACCTGTTACGCAACAACATACAACCCATAGAGTGCATCAATGGTATCCACACCATGTCCCGGTTATTTGAAGTGCGATGTTGACGCTAACTTTTATGACACAACTGGAGCTACGGGATGGGCTTGGTGTATTCGTGGCCACCGAGGACGATTTATTCTTGCGGGATCAAACTTCATTCAAGGAAGATTCAACACAATGGAGGAAGAAGTAATGACACTAAATGAAGTAATTTGTGAAGTAATGCAAAGAGGCATATCACATGTCATATTGGAAAGTGACTCTAAATTCGTTGTTGATGCTATCTCATCTAGACAAGGAGGAACATCTAAATTTGGTATATTAATTTCCCACATTATGTTTTTACTTTTGTTAGTGTCAACTTTTGAGGTCGAGTGAGCGACAAGCGAATATGGTTGTTCATTCTTTAACAAGGACAACCTATTCTTTATCTAGTCGTTATATTTTCAACTTGATTTTTCATTATATTGATAACTATTTGATTAAGAAATAAATTAAGTTTACTATTGTCAAAAAAAAACTAATGACGTATAATCCCACCACAATTTTTTATCTAATAATTTCATTGCTCTTTACAATTTGCAAGTTTTCTTGAGTAAGCACAATTTGCAAATTTGAAGCAACTTTTTTAACAATCTAGCTTAGAATACATTAATTTCTGACCAATTAAACAATTACCAAGTCTCTATAAATATTAAATATAATAATCTAAAATTATGTATGAATTTTTAGTAATAATTGTCACTTCCTCCATATAAAAAATAAAAAGAAACATGAGTCTCCCTTTAAAATGCAAATACAAACATAAATCATCAAATTCATTACAAGACAAAATTGGCATTGGTCAAATCACATTCACAAATATTCTTTTATTACTAGGACTAAGATAACGTTTGGCAAGCAAGTTTTATCTTCACCTTTACCTGTGGCTTAAGAACAATGTAACAAAATGTTCATTCAGATTGACACTGAAAAATAGAGATAAGGAAGTAGTGTCAATTACAAACCAAAAGCTGCTATTAACTCACATTTCGCTTTCTTTATCCTTTTCATTGTGTGCTTTGCATATACCCCCCTTCAAATTCATTTTCATTCCTCTATTTGTTAGATGCACCTTTTAGTCCAATGCAACATAAGCACCTAACAGTCTGTTAGCTATTTTTCTCAAATTCCCTTCACCACCAATATCATTCATCTGGCAAGGCAAAATAAGTCCAATTGGTAATCTCTTTTCCTCCCTCTCTCCAATTATCTACTTTTGATACATGTCTTTAAAATTTATATTTTGTATATTTGCGGATGGTTGGAATGACATTTAGTTGTGAATTTTCTTTTCAATTGTGATGGAGAGAAGATGCATTTGAAAAATAATATTTTGAAATTTATTTAGATTTTTTTAAAAAAATATAATCTATTTAAAAAAAAAACATTTTCAAAACCTTTTTTAATGTTTTTTTATAATGTTTATTTCTGACGAATTCTATAATGTTTATTGTATTAGTGCAAACTGGAACAAGAAACAGTAATAGTAAGTTGGTCACAAATCTTATGGGCCACAAGTATTAGAACTTTCCTGCTTTTGACACCCCCATAAGAACACATTTTTCACCACTTGCTTTTAACAATAAATTAACGTTTATTGTTCTAAAGCGGTAAAGCCCCCCCTCCCCCCACATTTCTCTTCTCACAAAACAAAATCCATTTTTTGCAGCTGAGAAAAACTTTGAGTTGCGTTTCCCGAATTTTTTTGCCTTGGTTTGGGGGATAAAAGATACATGTGTGTTATGCTGATAAAATATATAATTTATTAATATAATATATCTCTCAGTCAAAAAATATATTATCATAAGATACTTTTCAATAAAATATGCACTCCTAAAAGATATCTTTCGATAAGGTTAGAGAATTCTAACAAAATGGTGGAAGAAAAGCAATTGTACGAAGTAATACGTAATATTCTTGGGATTATTTAGATTTGAAAATTGAAATGGTTGATTTTATTTATTTTTTTGTCTGGAAATGCAAAGCAGGGTGAAGAGGAGCAAATACATTCATGGCTGGGGCATTCAAAAAATGCATGCTGTGTTGTACAAGCAAGATTGTGTCGGTATGTTTGTTTATTGAGTTTTGATTGATTTTGAATCTTTAATTACTTAGAACTAGACAGGTTGTCCTCAATAATCAATACATTAGTTTAATAAAATAAAAAATCAATAATTGTTAATCTTAATCAATATTGTCAACAAAAAAAAAGTTAAGTTGATTATGAAATTGGCATGCATGGTCAAACAAAACAGGTGTTATACATTTATGCACCAAAGTACCCATTGGTGACACATTGAATTCATTAACTTGCTAATATAAAAAATTGAATTCATAGTACAAAGTTCTACAAGGCACATGCCTTGCCATATATGTTTTCCTATCCTTTTATTTGTGTTCTCACTCTCTTCAAATTGTTAATTAATCTCAATAAGTCAACTTTCCAAATAAATAAACTACTACTACATCACTGCTCATCATCTATTTATTATCATTCATTAAAATAAAAGGGAATAAGGTCAAAATTTTCCAATTAATTAGGAAATAATGTATAGCACTCCCTCTGGCTCCTTGCACAAAAAAAAAATTATAGTACTAGTAGTATGTATGTAGCACTAACTCCATTATAGGACGTAGTAGTATTTTTTTGTTAGTTTATGACTTTTGTTTACACATCAAATTATTCAAATATACACCCACCTATATATATAATTGGTCATTTTATACCGCTCATTTCCATCACCACACCTTTTTTTTAAAATTTTATTGGATAAATGAAATAATCAGAATTCAAGCTTCGATCTCTTATATATATATATATATATATATATATATATATATATATATATATATATATATATATATATATATATAATATAATGTTCCTCTCTACTGAACTAAATTTACCGGAAAAACATCACAAATTATTGGACTGACTATTTTAAGTTTTTAAGATTAAACCATGATACAATACTCCACGGCCCCACCTGTCATCAGATTCCACTTTGTTTTTCTAGTTAGTTACAGTACGCATGTGATTAAAAAAAGCTCTACATACTATCACCGAATAGAGCCTATATTAGCCATATGTTATTTACACCAAATACAGCCTATATTTTTAAAATTATAAGATCTGTTTAATATGAACAGGAACTCTACTATTTATAATATATTTTAGTGAAATGTTATTAATATTTCCCGTACGCAATCCTTTGTAATTCAATTTTAATTAAAAATGGTAAATTTAAATAATTTGATATATTTATATATTAAATTTGGTTGGGAGAATGGAGTGAGTCATCCCTAACACGGTGAGTTTTTTTTTTTAACAATGTAATTCATTTAACATAGTTACTAAAAAAAATTGCAACCTCTTGACAAAAATAAAGAGGGTAAAATTGCAACCACCTGGGTGATTGTTTTTTTCATATCTTTTCCCTAATTTTTTATGGTATTATCCGGCCATTATGCATGTCTGATGTCTTAATATGTAAGGACATGCATGTGAAATGCAGAAATTCGGGTTCGATCCTTGATACTTGATAAAAAAAAAAATTGGTCACTAAGCTGTTTGATAAAAAAAAAACTAATTTTTTTCACATGATAAGTCTAATCTTTTTTGGTTTTTTGTCAAGTAGCATATTAGCTATAAATTTCACCTTAAATATAAATAATTTGAGTATTCAGGATTCAAACTCTAATTCCTATTGATATATTTACTAATTCACCTAAATTCATGGGGACTATGATAAGTCTAATCTGTTTTGCTGAAATATTCTCCAATATTAATGTGTACGATATTCTATGTTGCATGGGTACTCCATTTTAGACCGAGTACCGGTACCGGATACGTACCGGGTACCGGTACGCGTATGGTACTCCCCCGGTACGCACCGACGCCGTACCTAATTTTTTTGTTTGTTTTTTGCAATGGGTACACGCGTGGTACACCTGTGGTACGCGCGTGGTACACCAATCCAAAAAAACACGATTTTTTTTTTTTCTCCTTTTTTTTTATTATTAGTTTTCTTTTTATAGGAAGATTTACGTTTTTTATTTGTTTATAATATATAGTTGATAATCGTAGAGATGAATGAGATTTATTTAATATATAGTTGATATTCTTGAAATTGCTAGTCTTACTCGCGGTGAACCTAACTAGAGGTCACTCTTTTTAGTGATGATGAAGAGGGAAATAATTGACTCTTTTTGAGCTAATTGATTTTTAATTTTTTGATGTTTCGAACAATTTAAATTACATTTAAAGTGTGGTGTGATCTTTTTTATGGTTAATTATTTGTTTTAACAATATAACTATATTATTTGATATATATATATAATTATATTTTTTAAAAAAAATTATAGGACGTACCCGTACCTTAATTTTTCTAAAAATGACGTACCCCGTACCGGTACCGGTAGCGGGTACCGGTACCGTACCCGCACCCGGGCAACATAGACGATATTATATTTACTTATCTATTTATATATAATCATATATTCAAGTGATTATTTTTTTTATAGAGATTATTTTTAATTGATTATTAGTCACGGCACACATTATTTTTATTGTCATTTTACTAGAGTAATTAATATAAAAGCCATAAAAAGTATTAAAAAATTGTATGTTGAAAAATAAAAACAATTCCTTTTTTTATAACAAAAAACAAAAAAACTACTTGCCAAAAACAAAAGAAGATAAGAACAATATTCAGTCAACAACAAATTTGATCGTATTTTTTTTTTATAATTTTTTTTGTCAAGTAGTTTAATTAGTGATTAAAAATTTCACTCTTAAATTTGATAAGTGTGATGATCGAGGTTCGAACCTCGCGCTTCTGTATATATATATAATGCAATATTACTGTCAATTGAGCTAAACTCACCATTGAAAACCATAATATTTTTATTTAATAAAAGTTATTTCCATGTTTAATCCTCATAAAAGACTCGACCCTAAATAAGATAGTGCATTTATTAATTATTCTCTCATTCCAAATTTTTGATTTTGATTACAAACAAAATTGAGTAATTTGAAAATTGAGTATTGTCCACAAGTCATAACTCAATTGATAAAAATATAGAAATGATTAGGCCGGACTTTATGATCAGATTGAAATATCAACTTCTTCATTTATGTTTTAAATTATAATGACTTTGTCATTTTATCTATCCAAAACATAGTATTAATTTGTCAAACAATAAAATAGAGTAATTAAAAAATGAAACTTATATTTCACGCACAATGCTAAAATTGTTAGATCGGACTCCATGATCGGAATTCTAATCGCGACACCCCATTTATGTGTGTTTATAATAGCTTTGCCTTTATGTGCATCTACCAAAAAAATAAAATAAAGCAAAGACTAAATATTAAACAACGATACTTTCTTTTTTCTTTTTTTTTTGAACTCTGTTTTTTTTTTATATAAAAAAAATCTCAATAATTTAAAATTCGGTATTGAGTTTAATCACTTGATTATATTTTTAAACGAAATATTATTTATTTTTGGAAAATGTTAACTTTTTCACTAAGAACATATATTAAGAAATTCAAAGCAGATATAGCATAGTATTATTTATTTTTGGAAAATGCCAACTTGTTCTTTAAGGATACTCCATAAGAAACTTTTTTTTTTTTGAAAAATTACATATTAAGAAACTCAATATTTATTTTTGGAAAATGTTAGCTTGTTCACATATTCCAAAAATGGGCTGTTTGCCCTCATCTTATCAAAAAAACATATTAAGAAATTCAGTTCAGTGTAGATAAAACGTAGTACTATTTATTTTTGAAAAATGCCAACTTATTCTTTAAGAATACATATTAAAAAACTCAATGCAAATAAATTGTTTTACAAGCCATGCATCTAATATTCCCTTAAAAATTTAAATATCTTTTTATATAAAATTTTTTGCTTTCAAATTTCTTTTCACACAAGTTAATTCAACTCTTTATTTTCTTTTCCTTTTTTCATGAAAATGAAATACTCACTAGTTTGTTTATAGGTGGTGTCAACAACAAATAATATTTCATTTCATTACAATACAAACCGTGTTAAGTGGCACACCAAACAAAAGTCTTGTTCCCCTTTCTGCTCTCTCTCTCTCTCTCTCTAGACTATAGCCATAGCCATATCTATTACCGCGTCAAACTTCTTTCCTATTTCCTCCAATTTTCTTCATCACTATCACACACACCAAACAAAAAAACAAAGGTTCGATTCTCTTCCAATTCCACAACCAGATTCAGATCATACTCGTTTATTACCTACGATTCACGTCAAATCACAAATATTAATTATAATTTATTTATTGATTTCATTCTTGATCTTCACTCTTATCTTTGTTTTATTATTAATCAATTTCAACTTATCTTGTAATTAATGTCATTCAACTCATCGATTCATTTTCTGTTATAAAATAATTTTGATCGGTCAATTTCTGTTATCATACGAAAAAGTTGATTCGTTGTTTTTGTTTCGTCTCTGTTTTTGTTACGAATTCAGAAGGAAGACATGGCTGCAGAATCATACGAAGAAACCATCGCAACACTCACCAGACTTCTCCAGTAAGATAACAAACTCTCTCTCTCTCTCTCTCTCTCTCTCTCTCTCTCTCTCTCTCTCTCTCTCTCTCTCTCTCTTTCTCGTGAATTTCGGTTATGTTTTTTGGTGTTAACTTTTCATTTGAGAAGGAGGTGACGGTGGTTCTGTTACGGGACCCACAGAAACTTTGTATTTTCCGTGCAATGTAACGGTTTCCGTTTCATTTTTTAATATTTTTTTATTTTAGGGAGAAAGCTGAACTAGGAGGAATCGCCGCCGTTAAGATAAAGCAGCTGACGGCGGAGTTACAGGCAAACGGTTCAAAGCCGTTTAACCCGGAAGAGAGGATCCGATCCGGATTTGTTCATTTCAAGACAGAGAAATTTGAGTACGTTTTTGCTTTTACTGATGAGTTTAATTAGGATCATTTTTGCTACAATTGGTTTCGTACCTACGGAATTAGGAAGATTCTTGTTTAAAAGTAACTGTTACTATTGGATAAAATTAGTTGACGGAGAAAGTGAAAGCCAAACCGATAGTATTCTATTTTGTCTCATATCTTAAATCAGATGATTCTTTTTGGTTAATTAAGCTAATCTACTTACCAAAAAAAAAATTTAAGCTAATCTATAATGAAAAAATAACTAGTATTGGATGAAATTTTTACTTAAAAGTTGAAAATTAGATATTTAACTAGACAATGTTAATATTATTAAGTATAATATCTTATCCGATTTAAATCGTGTATTGTGTTATGTGTCTGTATGAATTTTAAGGAGTGTTTGACACTTTGTATCGTGACATTACACGATACTTTAATGAGACTCGAATATAATTTTTTTTATGTTTTCACAATAAAATTTTGACTGAAATACTTTTTTTTGTTGGTAAAATAGTGTTAAAAATTTCATCATTAAGATGATAAATAGAGTATTTAAAGTTCGAATTTGTGAACTGACTGAACTAAATTTATAGGAGGAAATTCTTCGTTTATTTACATGTCATTAGACTTTAATAAAAAATTCAAATTAAATGAAAACTAAGGACAAAGTCATTGTTAATTTTATTCAACAAAAAAAAAGTTACACTTTAACCATTTAAGGTCAAATGCTAATTTATAAAATAATAAAAAAATGTTGATTTTTTTGACCCTTGAAAAAACTGATTATTACCAATGCTTTGGTGGTCATATGAGCATGGGGAGAGAACCCCTACCCATATGAGCATATTCTTCTCCACTATTGAAAAAGCAATGAGATTAGCCAAGTAGAAAGATGCTTTAGGTATGAAAACGGCATATCAAACCGCGTTTTGAATTTGAACCAAATAATATGCCACAATGTTGGAAAGAATTATTTTTATTTGACATTATTAAAATTTAATGAAAAGTACATTTTACTGAGATTATTGGTTGGTGCTGTACGTCTTCTTTTCAGGAAAAATCCTGATCTGTACGGTGAACTAGCCAAAGGCCAGAGCCCAAAGGTCAGATATATTATTACTACTAGTATATTTCACACTAATTATGTGTTTTCTTAATTCCTAATCAACTTTAATTTTTTATTCTTGCATCTTGTTGTCTCACTAACAATGATTATATTTGTCTAATATTATATTTTTATGATTAATAATTCATCTAGGACCTTTGATGTATTAGTATATATTTCTATTTAAAAAAAATAATTTCATTTTTATATTATTTGATCTATGCTATTATTAGTATACGAAAAAGAAGCATTGACTAAAAATTATGATCATCATAATAGAAAGTCTTCCTTATTGTTATGGATAATATTCTGTGACTAATGATTATAGTGCACATGCAGTTTATGGTTTTTGCTTGCTCAGACTCTAGAGTTTGTCCTTCCCACATTTTGGATTTCCAACCTGGTGAAGCTTTTGTGGTCAGAAACATCGCTAACATGGTTCCACCATATGACAAGGTTTACTTTTGCAAAACATGAGCTAATTTCATTTTGTGATTTGATCTCTAACATTAAGAAAAGGTTATAACAATAATTATTAAAAACTAACCTTTAAAATTGAAATATATACTACGACATATTTAAATATGTATATTAAAAAAAAGTACACATACACACATTTATGAAATACTATCAATTAGATTTTTAATTTTGATGAAATTTTGTATAATTAATCTACCAAGAATTTTGAATTCAACATTAAATTTATTGAGTTCACATGGAGTAAAAGGAATCCCCACCTACATGTGTGAAGTCACTTTATCATTTTTCACTGATTCATTCTCAAACCAAAATTCATTTTCTTTGAATTTTTGCAATATACCCAAAAAAAACATGGCTTCCATTTTATGAACACCAGCATCATTTTATCTTTATTTTCTTTATACTATCATTTTATCTTTGATAAAGCACTAAATATAATGAAACATTTGCAAATAATCATTAAAATATTAAGTATTTTTTAAATTTTAATAGCAATACACTATATTGTAATTACTTTATTATTACAGTTATACAATTAAAATTAATCTACATCAAACTAATCAATTTCTAAAATATTTTTTAATTAATCTATAAAATATTTTTGTATTTGTATATTTGATTAAAAACTATAATTTCAGATTTCATGTATACTACTCAAACTTTTCATTTTCACTATTAGATCAATTCTAGTGACTCAATACTTATGTGTTTTCAAATCTTATTAAATACAAGAAGTTAAATTATATTTTTTCAATATTAGTTTCATTAGTATCCTTCAAAATGAATGAAACTAAATATATACTAGTACCGTACATTTTTGTTGCAAAGTTATCCTCTTTTTGGATTACTGTTTTGGTGTTTCAATTGAGACACGAAAGTCTGACTGGCCTTTTTAATTTCGCAGACCAAGTATTCGGGAGCAGGGGCGGCCATTGAATATGCTGTCTTACATTTAAAGGTACCACTGTAATTTCTTTTTAGTACTACTACTTCTCTTTCTTCACCAAAGTCCAAATATTGTAGGAGTGGCATCTTATTATAATCGTAAATATAAATATCTTACTATTATGCTCTATTATATATATGGTGGGTCATGGTGAACGGTGGGAAGTTTGGTAGTAGTGGACATCATTTGGCATTGTTATGTTGCATTATTTGTGGATCCACACGCATCTCAATTTCCATTTCTTATTGTAAATTACCGGAAATAGCGCATCTGTGCATGTCAAAATATCACTATCTTATCTGATAAGATATAAAAGTTTGAAATGATCGAGTTATAATAAGAGATGTCTCACTGATCTAAGGGTCCGTTATATGAGTTAAGAGACAGGATAAGATAACTGTCTCATATCTTGCCGAAATTCAGTGTTTGGTGATACAGCAGGATATGATAAGTTAATCCTGAAGCTTATCCTATCATGTCTCTCTAGTTATAATTCTTATCCTGAATTTGAGCTGGGTTACCAGCAGGATAGAAAAAGAAAAAAAAATTACTGATTTATTTTATAAAATATATTTTAAAATACATAAAATAAAATTAATAAAATATAAATAATAAAATAATTAATTTTTAAATATATATATGTGATTTTCTCACAAGGGTAATTTTGTAATTTATATATTCTAAGAAATCAAAATTTTACTAAAATTACAATATTTTAAAGTAAAATGATTATTAAAAAATTGACAAATAGGGATATTAGTTTAAATTTTATAAAAAATTAAATATAATTCTTTTGCAATAGTAATTTTATTATTTACGTATGAGATATATCATATATTTATTTAGTTTATCTAACATGTATATATTATTGAGTTATTTATTTAATCATGATTCATATAAAAAATTAAACTTAATTACTTTCTCATGATTTTTATTTTAAATTATATAAAGTTATTTGATTACTTATTTATATTTTTTATTTATAAAATTCAAATTATTACAAAATAATTTTAAAAAAATAACAATTGTTTTACAAGAGTAATTTTGTCAATTAAATATGTTATATATCTTATCATATTATTATGAGCAAATGTATTAAAAACAAAATATAATAGTTATCATGTTTGTTATCCTGTGTGCACCAAACATAGGATATGATAACTGAGTATAACTGTTATCCTGCTATTATCTTATCCTATCTTTATCCTGTTTTATATCCTATCCTGTCACTGTGTTATCATGCGCACCAAACGAGCCATAAAAGTATAGTAAGTTATAATTATAAAAAAAAAAGTATAGTAAGTTAGCTTCGTATATATTAAGTTAGACTTAATATAAATTCTGTAATATCATCAAAACATATTCATTAAACCAACGAGGAGTGCTAGCAACACACTCTTTAACAAACACACTCTAACACACTCTCTTTTATTGGTTAAAATTTATATGGGTCCCATAAAAGTTATATGGGTCCACATTTTTGTATGGGACCCATGTGAATTTCAACCAATAAAAGAAAGTGTGTTGGAATGTGTTTACTAAAGAGTGTGTTGCTAGCATTATTCTTAAACCATATACTATTGGCTACCCGCTAACAAGCCACTTTAATAATATGTACGAGGGAGTGTTAAGAGTTTACATTGAATATATTTTTAGTTGCGTAGCTGTGGTAGGTGAGACGCTGCACCATTTTTTATCTTGCTTTTGTTGCGTTTGTCTCACCGCTAAATTTTGCTAAAATTTTTAGTGGACGTCTATATAATAGTTGATATTGCTCACTTTATGATTGATTTCTTTAATAGTTGAATAATACTGAATTGAAATTTTAAGTTTGGCATGCCATTTAAAATCAATTGAATCTATAAGAAATTTGATCTATCTGGTTCGTGAATATAATTTAGTTAATAGAAGGATTGTAATATGCATGGGTGATAAATGGGAATTGAAGCTTAAACTTTAAGTTTTCCGCTTATTCATCTATTCATCTTAACGAATGAAATTATGATTATTGAATTAAAAAAAGTTTGAGAAAAATCTGTTAATTATTTTGAAGAAATTGAAAAGAGTGATGTTTGTATTGATGAACAAAATGTCTTTCTTCTCTAAAACTATAATAATAGAATTTTTTTTTTTGGATTCTAAACGCTATGCTTTATAGGTGGAGAATATAGTAGTTATTGGACACAGCTGCTGTGGAGGTATAAAGGGGCTCATGTCTATCCCAGATGATGGGACCACCGGAAGGCAAGTTTTTATTCATTATTATATTCCTTGGAATATCTCTTATAAAGAAAGAATAAAGCATTTTTATGAAAGGATGAGTTATCAAATTACATGTGATTAAAATTTAATTAATTTAAAATATTATGATAGCTTTTCAGAACTTCCAAGTATGTTGTTGATTCACAGATCACCTTTTCATTTCACCACATATCAATTATCATTCACATGCCAGCATTAATATTAAGGTTCCTAATATTAATATATTAATTTATATGTGAAATATCTATAAAGCAATAAACAACATGATATGCTATCCCCGTTGGTTCCACCTTATTGACAAGTGAAAGCTTAACAAATCAAAAGTAACAACAACTTTTGGAAATTTTGCTTTGGACATATACCATACTATAAGAACAAATTAAAACATTTTGTATAGCATATTATTATTAATTAATATTAATCATATAAAGAGAAACAATTGAATAATCAATGACTATTAGTCTTTAAAATTATAATTTTTAGTCATTTTAACTTCTCAAATTTTTGAAATAGAAATTTAATCATTTAAAATTATCAATAATAATAAATTGATGATTATCTTGAAAAAAATAAATAATTTCTCTCCTCCATCATCTTACAGTGATTTCATAGAACAATGGGTCCAGATATGTAATCCAGCTAAGTCCAGGGTTAAAGCTGAAACAAGCAGCTTAAGCTTCTCAGAGCAGTGTACAAACTGTGAAAAGGTAAGCAAATTTACACTCCAATCCTTCAACTTATTTATTTTACGACTTACTTTCTGTAATGGATGCAGCACAAAGTTATTTAGATTTATTGCATTAAGTATACAAAATAATTTTGATGCACCCTAGGTGTGAAATTCTTTATATTATTTGTATGATTTTTAAGTTAGATACGATGAAAGATCGTCTTTTTTAAGGATCAAATGATTATGATCGACTGTTTTTTTTAGCCCATAAAAAACGATCATGATTGACTGACATTGTTAAAAGTATTTACTATGAGTCAGAAGTAATCCTAGCACAAGGATACTAAAGTCTTAGTTTTAGGCCTACTGTAAAAAAATTGTTTTTCATTAGATTTTATAAGTTAAAAGACGTCAGTCATATTCATACAAAAAATCCAACATACATTAAAACTTGTTTTGAGTCTTAGTTACTATTTAAAATTATTTGGTCCGTCTTGCCATATCTGCGTACAAAATAAATTCTTAAATTAAATATAATAGTGTGTACAATTATGTACCAAAAAAAATTGTCTTCTAATTAATATTTTGCTTCGTAACTCCAATGCAGGAAGCTGTGAATGTATCACTTGGGAACTTATTGACTTATCCATTTGTGAGAGATGCGGTTGTGAAGAAAACACTTGCTTTGAAAGGAGCACACTACAATTTTGTTAATGGCACTTTTGAGCTGTGGGATTTGAATTTCAACCTTTTGCCCTCTATATCCATTTAAGGTTTCTCCAACACCAAAGTAAATTTGCAGTAAATATGATGAACAATAGTTCTTTTGGCAGAGTATTTTGTTAATTTCAATTGGTAAAGCACCAAGAAAGAAACATACATTCAGCTATAATAATGTTTTGTGAACAAACAACAATAACTTGAGTGTTTTGTTTTCATATCAATATATTTTCTCCATTTATTTATAGTGTTCTTTTCCCTTTTAATATCATTTCATGGATATGTGGGGTATATGATCTTATGCTGGCACACACATCGTTACCACTTTGGATGAAATTGAAAAATGGCAAGCAACATATAAGTGTTAGCTAGGATTTGTAAACATGTAACTTTAAGTTTTTTTTTATGAAGATGTGTTGTTTAAACATGTTTCGGACTGAGTCAAGTCTAATTCATCAAAAAAAAAAAAAAGTCCTCTCAGGATTAATAGCCCATTATAAATCATATGGTGATCACGTCCTAGAGGTGCACTCGAGTAGGTTTGATGTTCAATTCAAGACTGTTTAGTAGAGATCACGTCATGATTTGTCTACAACTATCATTCATTCAACAAATTTGTGTGTTGAAATGAGTTTCAATCTATTGCACAAATTGTTACCTGTTAGAGAGTGATGATCAACTGGCTGGTTTAATTGGGCGTGGTCAAGAAATGGTGATGGTTGGTATTCAGTTAAATCAGCAAATCAACACCTCAAAGAAACTAGTCTTGCTGCTTGCAGGGGGATCTCATTTGCTCTATTATGCAAGAAGTTAGTAGTCCAGTACTGATTCGAGTGTAGGAACAAGGTTGTTTTCAAAGGCGAATCGACAAATACGAAAAATATTGTATATAAAATAAAGTATCTTTACTTGAAGGAAGGTAAATCTTATACTTCCTTCAAACATTGGAGCCTATATATGTTTAGCTTTGAGTTGGTGACAAACTTTGTCTTTTTAAGTCTATTGAGTGGATGATGGCGCTCAAGATAGAAAATATGATTTTTGAAGTGGATTATGATTTATGAGTTAATAGATGTCATTGGAGTTGAGTATCATCTCACCATTGGTTGATTAGTTAGTTAATCCGTAATCTAGATATATATATTTTTTATAAGCCCGTAATCTTGATAATTAATAATTTTAAAGAGATGGTGTAAAGGAGGGAGGGGGGTGTTAAGCCAAGTTGTATTGGTCTTAATAATGACAAACTGAAATCATAGCTTTAGGCCTACAACCCAAAAAAGAGTTTCATTGGATTTTATAAGGATTAAAGAAAACTTATTATACATTTCACTTCCTATTTAAAATTACCCCCTCCGGTCATTTTTTATTTTTATAAAAAACACTTTAATAAAAATAACGGTATACATAAAATAAATTTAATAATAAAAATAAAAATGCTTCCAATAATTCATCATTCTATAGCAAAATAATCAAGTATTAGTTCTTCCAATAATTAAATTCGAATTTTCCTGAACCATAATTTTATGGGATTCATTAAGCCCATTTAGTCGATTGAGCCCGAGTTTAGTTACCCAAACGATAGTAGCTTCTATTTTGTCCTTAAAACCCGACCTTAACGCTTGCGTATCACACATCAGTTTCATCTCTACACTCACAATTTCGCTTCTCTCTTCTCTCGCACACCCTATTTCACTTCCGCTTCATTTTCAGGTTCAATTTCAATTTCATCCCCCTTTCCTTTCAAATTTTGTGATTCAACTTCCAATCTTGAGCTTTTAATTTTCATCCTGTAAAATTGTATGTATATAGAATCTATCAACTAGGTTTCATTGAATTGGAAATTTGGTATGTGTTTGGATCTTATCGTTGTCCTTGTTTCTGATGAGTTATTATTATATAGATCAAATATTTCTTACTCACTTAAGCTGGTGATAGTTTGATTATGAGCTCTACTATATTGTAGTGATTGATATTGATTGAGATAGCTTACATGTATTTTAGTTCATATTTGAAATTTAGGTCTAATAACTCTTTAATTTGCAGCAAAAGATTTAATTAATTTTAGAGTGAAGACTCATTTTAGTTGTCACAATTTTCTGACAGCTCAATTCGGCTCTGGATATTTTCATACTGGGGACAAACTAGTCTCTGGTTTGTTATAATAGAGCGACTAATTTGTCCCCAGTATGAAAAGGCCGGGGACTGAATTGGGCCGTCAGAAAATTGTGAGGGACCAAAATAGGTCGTCACTCTTAATTTTAGGTTGTATGTAACAATCTACTAGCAATATGCTCATTACTTATGATGTGGAATGGTCCAGATTTTTCTGTTGTATTAATGGTGTTTGATGTGGTTTTTGGGCTTTTGTAGGATTTTTAATATGGCAGAGTTGAAACAAGGATTGAGGAAGCCAGTGTTTACTAAGGTTGATCAGCTTCGCCCAGGGACTAGTGGACACACCATAACTTTGAAGGTTGTTGATACTAAGATGGTGATGCAGAGAGGTCGTACTGATGGACCTCAACCTCGTCAAATGCGAATTGCTGAAAGTTTGGTTGGTGATGAGACTGGAATGATCATTTTCACTGCAAGAAACGATCAGGGTATATATATGCTATTACTTAAACCTTTATACAAGTTTTCTTTAATGCATATTTGTGTTGCATTATCATCATATTTTTAGATTCTTGTTGAATTTTATTTTTGGGGATGGAGGAAGGATTTTCTTTTATTATTATTTTGCATGGGGTATTCACGTTTCAAGTGTGAGCGTGTGTTTTATTTTGTCGGTTTTGTGGGCATCATTAATATCTGTTTTGATGATGACTGTTACTTTATGTTTTTGTCATGCATACATCAAGTGTTTTATTTTGGCATATGTAATTTGTGTTTAATGTGTGTATTGTGAACCAAAAGGCTAATGTCTAGTAATTTTGGTAGAATCATTGTGGATGTGATTTTTTTTAAATGTTAAGTATATGCATATTAAATGAAAAACTGGCAATAACTGTGGTTGGGTGTCTTCCACCACACTGTGGGACGTGTCAAAAGTGTTTAGCAGCTGTCACCGCCGCTTTTGCATCACAGAATGCTGTTGCATTTCGCGAATGTTGCGTTGCCCCCACGATGCGATACTGTCAGGGTTCCAAAACACCCGGCTTTACAGTTCTTAAAATTGAATCATTACAGGAAGTATTTTAGGTTTTATGCAAGTAAAACTTATTTGAGTCTTCTCTTTGGTGTGAAGGACTACACCCTTTCATCCCTTCAGTTACCCTCACCTCTGTTTTGAAGTGCAAACCAGGCACTAGACTCATCCCTTGCCTTCACCAGCCCTCGTCGTCCCCTCTTTTGTTCGCAGAATCTGCCTATTTCACAGCCACTCTTTTTCTGTTTCTGTCTCCCTGTTTCTGCCTCTCTGTTTCTGTTTGTCCCTGTTTATTAGCGACTGTTTTCATTTCTGTTTTGTTTGAGTTTTAATGTGTAGTTACTGTAAGTTTTAAACTTTAAAGGCTCAACCTATTTGTTTCCTTGAATTTTATTGGTATTTACAAGTATGTTTTGCTTAAAACCCATGACTACTATTTGTAATTATGCATGTTTCATGAGACTTTTGAGTAATTTGTTTCGTTTTTAGCAATTATTGTGTTTCTTAGTACTCCCTCCGGTCCTAAATATAAGAAATAAGTTACTTTTTAGGTTCATTGAACAACTTACTTATCTGGCTTATAATATAAGTCAGGTATGTTAGTTGTTCAATGAACCTAAAAAGTAATTTGTTTCTTATATTTAGGACCGGAGGGAGTATTAATTAGTAATAATTCCTAAATATATCAAATAGAGGCCATCCTGCACCCAATATTCCAGATTTGGGAACCCACTTGGGGTTGGTCGAGTGGTGTTGGCTTGGGCCCTTGGAGTATGCTCCTCTCAAGGTCTCAGGTTCGATTCCCACTGGTGCCAATTTCGGTGGGCTAAGTCCATACATAGCAAAAAAATCTCTGGCTTTAAATGGGGCCCCCGCAAATGGGCGGTGGGATTGGTCCCCTTGGATTAGTCGGTCCTAAGGTCGGATACCAAGTTTTCAAAAAAATTTTTTTTTCCAGATTTGGGTACCTCGGTACGTCTTGTGCTGGGGAGGCTGTTTGTGTTAATATAATTCATTTTAGTTTCTTCAAAAAAAAAAATCCAGATTTGGGTCGACTGCAACGCTCCACTATCCGGGACTGACAACATAAGTTGAGGTTATAGACTTTTAAATAAAGAAGAATACTGAAACAAAAATAAAGAATTTGTAATATTGTTATGGTATAATATGATTGATGATATAGAATGACCTAGCAAAAACACATTTATACTACAAAGACTCAAAATCCTAAATAAATAGAGAAACCTATCACAATAGTAACTAAGAAATATAGAAATTAATCTGTCATAGTGTAAGAACTTAAGATATTCCAAGATAGGAAACTAATCCTATAAGATAATCTAAGAAAGGAAACTATTCCTATAAGATAATTGAAGAAAAGAAACTGATCCTATGAGACGATCCAAGATGATAAAATAATGTCAAGATATTATTTTTTATATATTCTAACAGTTGCTCTGATCCAATTTAACATGATTACCATGCGGCCTTTAATGTACTATCACTGATAAAACAAACTTGTTTTTATAAATCTAATATATATTTTTAGGTTCATATTTAATTTAGTCAATAAGTATAATACTGTTCTGCTGAATATCCATCTCATTGGAAATCGAGGAAGTCAGTTATGTTGCTGTACTTTTTTTATTTATTATTTTTGACCTAAAGAGCTATAGATGACACATCCTGTTGCATTTTCTAGTACTAAAATAAACCATATAAATTTTTTCTGTAAGTTTTTGTAGAAATCAAAGTAAGAAATATCAATTCTTGAATGTGTTTAACATATCTGAACCATTCTGGTCACTTGATTAAAATATTTCATTAGACCTTGCACATAGTTTTCAAAGAGTACAAAAGTTTATTAACATTATAAACTATGGATTTTCAAATTTTGCTTCACAACTGATCTGAGTCTGTTGCAACCTAATGGTAAACAGCCAACAGAGAAGGCAATTTCTTAACAGCCTGAATCTTAGGATCAAATTGTATTCTAGAGTTTGTTGCAATTGAAACCAAAACCCTTGATTGTAAATAAGTTTATTAATATTGATTAGATTATTCTTTTCCTAAACGATTGTTAGCATTTTTTACCATGAGATATGCCTTGTTTGTTATCTTGAACGATTCTGAGAAATAAGAATTCATTGATTTTTTTGTCTCATGTTGTATGGAAATTTTGAAGTTTTTTAATTTACAATGTATACGTTGAATTGGAGTGTAAAGTGATATTAAAGCAATTCTTCATGTACTTGGTGGCCATAGGTTGACATATAAATGTTTTAGCACTTCTGTCTGAATCTAATAGGAGTTTGTGGACCTGTTACCAATGGTCTTGTTTGCAAACCTACTAAGAAGTATTAACTACTCTTATGGTTGCATTGGCTATAATCTGGGATAACCAGAAAAATGTGAATATGTGATACTTTCTCTGTTAACAAGCTGTATCTCATTTTGGATTTACCTAGCCACTGATTTGTTAAATCCTTCTGAATATGTGACAGAATTTGGTTGAAGAGTTTTTTTTAATTTTTTTTTAATAGGGATAGAAAAGAAAAAAAGAACCCTCTTCTATACTAATGCTACTCAATTGTGGAGATGCGAGATTTCCCCCATTGTATGATTTGAAGTTTGAAAAGATCTTTATTGTGTGCATTGCCCTCTATGTATGAGAAGTGTAGAACTAAAGAAAATAAGATATTGATAGATGTAATTTTAAAAACAGTTCTTCCAATAATTGAACAATGTAGAAAGTATGCAGCTGCACAAAACCTCTTGCCAGAAGTCCAAAACACATTCCTTTTCCCTTTTCCTCTCAAGTAAACTTCTAGAATTTGAGCTAGTCTAACTTAAACCCAAAAATCAGTTCAAGAGGTTGAGTATTACCTCAACCTTTATAAGGACTACTTCAACCATATCTCTACTCTCTGTTTGATGTGCGAACTTAACAAACCCCCTCACGTCTAGCACTTGATATCTAGAGTGTGGTCAATTGTCGGTTGCCCAATAACAATTCTAGGACACTCTAATATTATCTTAAAATTCATACTAGGCGTAATTCAACTCAAAAAGCTTGCTCACGAGTTAAGGATTGCAACAGATCACACAAAATATTTTAGTGCTTCTATCTGGATCTAATACGAGTTTTGTGACCTGTTGCAAATGATCACACAAAATATTTGCCTCATTTTTTTAATGCACGTCTTTTAAGACAGTATGGTGTGTGTTCAATTTGCCTACCATGCTTCTGCCATAGGCTGTTACGAACCCACCATTATGGCGGGTTTTTGCCTTGCTGAGTTGCTGCCATCAACCACACTGATCGCTAGTTGACACGGGATCTCAAAATAAGCCATCTGCCTGCTGCTTCTCTCACTCTCTCCACTTGGCTCTACGGGCCTACTTAGTTACTAAGTACCTTCAAATATGATAAAAAATATTAATATGCTAATGATTAGTTTTTCTTTAAAATTACTTATGATCTATCTTTGTTTCTTTGGCTATGAATGAGTTGAGTTTTCTTTCATGATATCCTATTTCCCGTGGTTCTAATTTTGCTTCTTTTCAGTGGATTTGGTGAAAGAAGGCTCCACTATCATCCTGCGTAATGCCAAAATTGACATGTTCAAAGGATCAATGAGACTTGCCGTGGACAAATGGGGCCGTATTGAAGTCACAGAACCAGCTAGCTTCACTGTCAAGGAAGATAACAACTTGTCCTTGATTGAGTATGAATTGGTGAATGTTGTTGTTGAATGACTTGTTGGGAGCATTCTGAAATGTTCAAATGAAGAATAAAAACAATCGAGCAAAGAAATCTACTTTTTGTCTATGGGAAATATTATCATGCGCATCGCAGTTTACCTTGCTAGAAATATAGATTTGTGTAGCCATTAGTACCAACAGCTGCTCTTACCGTTGCAAGACTCAGAATCGATGGATCTTGTAGCTTCAACCACCAGAGAGATGGTGATGCAAGTTGGAAACAAAGGAATTGGCTTTCAGATCATACTTTTTGCTATGCCTTTCTATATTTTAATTATGTTTATCATCATCTACCATGGATTATATGTATTGATGTTTTATATGGCAGGTGAATGTTTATATAACTTAAAACTTAAGGCAACCTTTGTTTAATCACTCCTCGTCATTATCTACTTACTACCTGATAACCTCCCAAAAGATTCCTATAGAAATTGTATCCTCGATTGATTGTGAAATTTTTTAAGCTGCAAATAGTGTTGTTAAATGATAGCCAGCACCACCATTGCCGGAACAGCACCGTGGAGGTAATTGGTGAAGGGAGGCCCACAATAGTGGTGCATAGGCTGCAATGACATGTTTATATAGCAGAAATTTAGCCTTCATTGGCCATTTGGTGGTAACACGGCCTTCATCGATAACACTTGTTGCAAGAAAATCATTGGTAATAGAAGTGTTGTTACTGATGAATGGCCGAAGGCCAAAAAGAAGCCCGTAAGAAACACTCCATTCCGGTTGACACCGTCATGCTGGGTGGATATCCCTTCACGAATTACTCACAACGGTTGTCAAAATATCTGATATGCCATTTCACCATGGTTGCAGTTTAACAGCACTGCATAAAAAATGATCTAAAATGCATATTTTACTTTGCTTTGTTTAAACTTTGATATTATGGATTACATCAGTGGATATAAATATTAGAGATCAACCATAACTCTTAACTGTTATCGATTGCCTTTGTTTTTATTTCATCACAGTTTTTATGTTCAATATCATGTGCCATGCAATTAAAAGTTGGTTTGAATAAGTGTAGTGTATATAATTTGATTAACAAGGGGAATATCACGTGACAGTCTGTTGCAGCTGTCCCCTACACATACATAATTAAACATGAGACATTCTTCTTCAATATGGCAACAAAAACGTGAGGCCAGCATCACAAATGGCTTGTCATTGGACTTGTAGTTCAAACCATGCCCCTACTCTAACCAATCCATGTCCCTAAGTAGTAAGATCAAAGTAGAGTTCTTGAGTTAGTCCAATAGTAAACTCCCAAAAAGAAAATATCAATTGCAATATTAAAAAAAAAAAAGGTTTTATAGTCTGTTTTCCATTATTGTTTTTGCTTCAAAACTACATGAGCAATTGTTATCCAATTATTCCCAAACTAATCTTTGTTCAGTGGGTATGATTAAAAAAGCATACATATTATGTGAGAGACTAAGACAATTTACATGAAATCCTTTAAATATTGACACAAATACAATACTGATATGTATATGCTGATAATATCATTTTTTTTTAAATGAAAATGATTAAACGTAATCACATATGCTCGTAAAGAATACATGCTTCAATATAAAGTGTCCACGATACATAACTTTTTTTTTTAATGGCAAAATATATTGATTATAAGTAGAAAAGAGTACAAGTAGTACTTCGCCCACAGATTGAGAGTAAGTACAAATGATACTGCACCCACTACAAAAACAAAGGATACTAAAACCAAGCTTAAATCCCTATCTGATAATACAATCCAACGGTTACAAACCACTCATAAAATAAATACGGTATGCGAATTTGTTTCCCCAAAAATCCATCATACATAATTGAATCTTGCAGCTGAAGTAATTGGATATATAAAAAACAATTAGCATGTGATTAACATGATATTAAACTAGAGGGGAATCTTTTAGAATCTAATACATATGTTTGAGGACAAAAACAAAATTCCTATATAGTAGCTGAAACATTGGCTTATTCATCTTCACCATACTTGCTACCACTAAATGGCTTAGTTGTACACAACAAACAAAGGATCACAAACAAGTGGGTGTGTGTATGTGGTATAATAGTATGCCCCACTCATATATACAACCTTCTTTGTCTTTCTATGATCGGTGGGAATCAAGCTCCATACGTTATCATATACTCTTTAAACTAATGAAAGGACCATTCACATGGCCCATATATTTATACAATGAAAAAATGAGGAAAAAAAATGAGAAAAAATTCCAAGAAAAATGGGTACGGAAATATAAGGAGGACAAATAATGAACATTTTATAGTATATGATAGTTAAATATTAAATTGAAAATAATGTTGGTCAAAAATTTGTAAGGTAGTGCCTCATATAACTACCACATTAAAATATGTACTTTTTATATGGTTTGTAAGGATGCAGATAAATGAAATAGGACTCTAACTAAATGTGAACATGAAATCAATTAATAGGGATGGTGGCAGAACTTAGTTATGGTGGATATATAATGCAAAAGCATTACCAAATGCAGTATAGCATTTAAATTACCTTTCTTAATCAACAATTTTAAAAATCTTTAGATGTTTGATTTAATTATATGAGCTTTGGTGGTTTCGAGAAAGAACATAAGAATTGACGCGATAAAATATTGCGTTTAATTCTTCTTACATTAGAGAAAATGGAGAAGATAAAAATTATTCTACTTAGTTGTTAACAACTAATACTAACTTAAACTTGCGAACATTTTAGAAGTCAAATAGTGTGCCATCATGGCCTCATAAAAGAGTTATCGGTTTGCCTTTTAGGCTTGAAAGGGTGAAAGTGTTGTGTGTCATCTTACATATAGATCGAAATCGAACTATGTAGTTCCCGTCGATGTCTATTTTGACGAATCTTTATGAAGGTTACCCGAGAATCCGAGATGACACTTGACAACACGCAAAACACCAAGCCTAAAAGATGAGAGGGTTTGTTAGCTCTTTATTAAGCTCGACTTGGAAGGTAAACAATATTGAAACTCCAAGTTGAGTTTAATGTCTTAGTTAAAAAAAATTATTTTTAATAGTTACCATCTAATTAACCAGCAACTTAATTTATAATGACATACTAATCTCTCCTTATGCATGTAAATATCAAAGTCTTGACCTTTCGGTTTTTAGAGGAAGAGAGTTCCGATAATAGAAAGTTCAAAATTTGATAAAAAAATAAATAAAGTATGACCAAAACTAGTTTGTGTCAGAATTCAAACTTGATTTCTCTCGAACGATTTGACCATAATAAGTACTAAAGAAAAAACAAACATAAAACTTTTTGTGGTCCAATCTTGTAAATACTATGCATGATTTGATGCATTAATACAGAAAGGCCAGTACTTGTGATATGGTAGAGTACATTATATTGAGTTTCACTTCATAGGGAAGTTTGATTTTGATATCTTACTAACTCCTACTTCAACTACAAGCTCGTGTTACCACCATGCTTTAGGTTTCTTTTGATCAGGCAATAATACATGCAAAGATATGGATCGATCCATTCAATCTAATAAAACAAAACACATGGCGAAGAATGTTGCGAAGAAAAGTGGAACGAACAAATAACAATAGAGACTTATATATATATATATATATATATATATATATATATATATATATATATATATAAAGTCCAAACAAATAAATATTGAACTTAGAACAAATCTAGAACCTAATTGTAGATCAAACTCAAACAATCAATCCAAAGAACCTAGAGCAACAAACACGATAAATGAGTTCGATCCAAATTGACCTACATCTGACGGAAATTATCAATGACAGCATAGTTTACTGTTCAATGATATATTATAAATCTGTAAAAAAAATGATATATTATAAATTGAATCGTAATATTTAAACACAAGTTGTATTTTGTAAACTCTAAACTTTGAGTGATAATAGAAAGACAGACGCTCTGCGAGTGTAGACCCAACACCAAACTTCATGCTCAAATATCGTGTGTTCTTTTTTAGCGTTTATTTGCAAAATATACAGATATAGATAATCTGTTGCAGTAACAATTTTAGCAATTTCAACATTTATTGCATTTCTACTGACTACTGTTAAATGTTGACTTGCTCAGTTCACTTTTCCTTAAGGCTCAGCTATATAATTGATTAAACTTTGATGTCACGCACTTATTTACATTGTTGATAAAGAATCCAAGAGGGTAAACTTGCAATATCTATCTGAGAAAATTGAAAAATATATAACTATAAAAGTGAGATACTCTGCAGAAGAATAATAATACATAAAAAGAATAATACTGTTCAGAAGACACAGGTCTTTCTATAAAAAATACTATAAGATAGCAACTTAATATGCATTGTTTTTTAACCAAGAAAATATCATGCATGTGGTGTCACATGTTATTTAGAAGCTCTAATATTACTAGCCACACCCCACATGCATGGACATTTTTCATCATTGAAACAACTGGCCCTGTCCTTAATTGTTGACATTTTAATACTTTAATTTTTTTATTATACTTGTTTGAATTTGACATCATTATTTTTCTTAGCACTCATTGACATTAGCAACAGTTAGATAAACTATTGTTAAAAAAATAATATTCTTTAGATGTTCATTCATCACTAAATAAATGACCAATCAATTAACATTGATCATTAGTGGATTAGTATGATTCTTCAAATAAAATTATTTTGTTAAATTATCATTCATTATGTAATAATTGTTAGTTTTCAGCTTAACTAGATGTCTTAGTTCGGATTCAACTTTGAGAATGCAACAACGTTAAAAATTTTGACAGAAAACTTTGACTCTCATTGTAATTTTATTCAACTTTAAAAATTAGTCTCCGTATGTACACCGAAGATGTCTAGTTTACTACAAAAAAGAAAGGGGAAAAAATATCAATCTTAGCATGTTGGTTAGGTCTTTGCCAATCTAGTGAAGGTTTTGGAATCAAATAAGTGACTTCTTTTTGCACAAATAAGAATTTCATTGATTATTAGCTAATAGCTAGCTAGAATGCATATGCATCTTGTTGAAAACTTTTGAAGTATGAACTTTACAAGAACATGCAATTTTCTTACTAAATATTTCATACATTAAGAGATCTAAACTTACTACATTTAGCTACATAGTTACATTTCAGTTATGTGATTAATTTGCATGTATGTTATATATGTGGTCCAAAATGATGATTAATTAAGAGTGCAACCCCTCACCTATAAACTATGTCCTATATATAGTCCTTTTACAATGTGAATCTCTAAAAAAAAATGCACAATGAGATCAACAAAAAGCTAGGAATGAAGTTTTCTTTTGTAGGTAGGACTTTTCCATTTTCCAAATGGGAGTACAAGAGATAGAGCATACAAAGATAATTAATCTAGTTAGGCATGTAGGTACTATGGAAAATAAATGCACTTCATTTTCAACACACTCCTTTTACTTTAAATAGTGAATGCATATATAGTACGTAAGGAAATTAGATCTTATATATATATGAGTAGTAGGAAAGCACAAAGATAATGGGAATACATGGAAATCAATAACTCATAACAGTAGTACTAGCTACTACTTAGTAAGAAAATTGCATGTTCTTGTAAAGTTGTGTAAGCACTTGCGGATATCGCAGAAGATATACCGACACATAAACATTGATAATAATTTGGCAAAATAGAAGCAATTGCATGTTCACAAGTATTGTGTTTGTGTCACACATTTGGACAGGTCTTTAATCTCAAGTGTCGCTGCTATATAGGTTGACGACAATCCTTTTGTTTGGAAGGATGATACTTATTGGCGCCAAATCATCTATCATTGTGTCTCATAGTACACTAAGAGTGAATCACAAATTTAACCTCCAAAATTGTAGGGCTGAGTTAGTCATAGAAACAACGAAATTTTAAAATAATCTTTATAACATTAAAAATATTTGATCGCGATAATCATTTTAGGATAATTCAAGAAGACGAAATTATGTGATATTTCAGTTTTGAGGCTAAATTTATTATTTACTGTTACATGCATACAAACTCCAAGTCCAAGCATATTTGAGAGTAATACATTTAAAGAAATAACTTTTGATGAAGTGAAGTAAACAGAATCCAAGTATGGCAACTTAAGTCATTGCTTTTTGTTTGACAAATTAAAGAGCCTTATTGCTAATCTAGCTAGCTCTTTTATGAATATGCTTTCATGAAAATACTACTAGCTCATGAAAGAAGGTTGAAAGTGAAAACTAGGAGAATAATATAAACCATATAAGATGAAAAGGTGGAGCATTTTTCTTCTGCCAATAGGTAAAATTGTACAAAAAATCAAACTAAAGATAGATAAAACCAAGGCTCATTCTAGCATGGGAAAGGGTGGTAGGTCTCCCATGGTGGGAAACAAATGTTAACCTTTAGATGACAAAGGTATACAATAGGCTATAATAAAGTATCCACACCATATTTTATCCTCTTTCATCAAAATTATTTTTTAATTTATATATTATTATTAAATTAATTATATTTTATTATTAAATTATTTTTATACGCCAAAATTTTATTTTAATATAATATATATTTCACGTTAAAGTGTACATGTACAATAACAAATGTTGAAAAAAAACTACAAATCGAACTTAGAAATAGAGAAGGTGTTGAGAGATGAAACACAAATAAGATGAAGTCTCATTGCATTAAATATCTCGTTTTATTAATTTAATATATCATTTTTATACTATTATTAAATTATTTTTATTTACTGGAATTTTATTTTCAATTTATTTTCATTTTAGTTGTATAATTTGCAAGTACACTGTATTCTTGTGTCAATTTTACTCAGGATCTGTTTGTCAAGACCAAAAATTCAATTTAAAATTTGTTTGGCTATAAACTAACTTTTAGCTTATAGCTTATAAACTCAAACAACTAAGAAAGTTTAGTGTGATAACGGTCATTTCATATTAGAAATATATAGAGCTTTTTCTGTGAAACTTTTCATTGTTATTAAACGTTCTTCAAAGCTTACACATTACACTGATAAGGACTATATTAATAGAGTTTTACAATCTTGCCAGCTGGCAGTGCTACCTCAGCCAATCCTAACAACTCAGTGCCAGCTCATCACTGGTTGAAACTAACTCCTAAAGACTAGTGCCATATCAGCAGATACAATAACTAACTAATTCTAAGTACATTTTAGTTAGACTTGAATACTAATACATATACTCTAATATTTCACCAAGAGTTTACAACTTATATAGCTTATATTACGACTTTATAGCTTATTTTTCAACGTTATTTAAATTAGCTTATGAACTTATAGCTTATTATTGTTTCTACCGTATTTACCCTTGATATTTTATCTAAAATCCAATTTTACCTTTTATAATTTATTATCGTTTAAAAAAATTTAAAATAAATAAATGTAAAAATGCTAGAGCTAACCAATTGATATTTGATACCAATTCAAATTTTTACCCTAATATTATTGCGTACCACATTTTCCAACGCAAGCCCCCCCACCCCTCTCTTATTTTGTTTTTCTTTTAGAAGATTTTATTTTTATCTTACATACAACGGATTATTACTTATTGTTATTTTTTTAAATAAATATTATTATGTTTAATTATACACTATTTAATATTAAAAAATATAGTTTTATTATGAATTAAAATGTTGTTTTTATAATGTACAAAAAAAATGTTGTGGGCGCGCGAGAAACTCGAAAGTAGCAGATGGGTAAAAATAGAGTGCGCGAGATACTCGTAGGTAGCGGATGGGTAAAAATAGGGCGCGCGAAAAACTCGTACGTAGTGGATGCGTAAAAATAGGGCGCGCGAGAAACTCGTACGTAACGGATGAGTACAAATAAGGCGCGCGATAAACTCGTAGGTAGCGGATGAGTTAAAATAGGTCACGTGAGAAACTCGTAGGTAACGGATGACAAAAGATAGCGCGCGTAAGAAACTTGTATGTATAATATAAATGTATGTTTTTTAGCCAAAAAGTTTGCTAAACAACAATATTTAAAAGAGAAAAAAAATTATACAACCAAAATAAAAATAAATTGAATATAAAATTTCAGTAAATAAAAATTAATTTAATAATAGTATAAAAACAGATCTAATTATTTTTTTTCAGATTATTTAAGTACAATGAGGCTTTTCAGATTTTTTTTTCCACCTTATATTAATTAAAATAAAATTTTGGCATATAATTTTTTTTTAATAACAACTTGTAATTAATTTAATAATAATATATAAATTAAAAAATGATTTTGATGAAAGAGGATAAAATATGGTGTGGACACTTTATTATAGCCTATTGTATACCTTTGTGATCTAAAGGTTAACATTTGTTTCCCACCATGGGAGACCTACCACCCTTTCCCATGCTAGAATGAGCCTAAAACCAAATATGCATTTGTAGTTATTAAAATTGACCTATGATCAGAATTAATGAGGTGGCTTCAATTTATACAACCTAATCTATGTATAGCACATACACTTCTGATTAAAAGCATGTCCAATATGTGTTGCAACTTGCAACGATACATAATTACATTCAATTAGTTCGTTTTCTCAAATTGTTATCGGTATCGACATTGCAATATCAATGATGTGTTCACTGTCCATTATATATGAATAGGTTGATAAATGATAACTACCTGTCAGACTTAATTCCTAAGATTCCAAATGGAAACAGAACATTGATAAGGTACTATAGTAAACATGTATATAGCAATAATGATGGATTTCAATTTTCAAACATATAATTAAATTACAAGGACCATTTGTTTGGAGTCTATAGGTTGAACCAATTTTATATGTGTGCTATATATTTACCTCAAATCCATCATCATGACTATGACCATCACAGCTGCTGCATTTATTTTTATATCTAACTTAGGAAATTTATTTAATTTTCCATGTGCAGCAGCAGCAGCAGCAGCAGCAGCAGCACTATTGTAAGACATTGATGGTTTTCCCTTCATAAGTGAGCTAGGTTGTGAATGGTGTGATAGTGGTATTTATGTAGTCATCATGACAAATTAGCATTATTTCTCTCTAAAACAAAAATTTAGCCTAAGCATGTAAATATTTTTCTGTATTTATACATGCTAATAAAAGAGAATTGGTGCAACTATTAAAAATAGACTACACACCGTCGCCCTTTTTATATGCATTTATGATATTTGTGACCATTCAATTTTAATTAGCCGGTTACTGAAGCCTAACTGCACATAAATTTCGTCCACAATAATGTAATGATTTTTAGTTACCTAATCATCATACTATAAAATTTCATTCTAATTAATTAACCAAGTTTGTTTTTTTTTTTTTTTGAAAGGATTAACCAAGTTTGTTAAGTTGTCTTAGTTTAATTATAAGTTAAGTTGTGAAGGATTAATATCCTTTAATTATAAATTCATTTTCCTCAAAATTCTAAGAGAGACACATGCATTTGGCTATGTTACACTAATGATGAAAACATAGTCAAAGGCTGTAAGTTTAAACTTTGTATGACAAAGTTCTTACAAGAATTTTTTGTTAATAAAAAAAGAGTGCTATGAAAAGAAGAGATTTATAATGTTCTCAATTTTATTATTGTCTTTTTAAACAATCACATGAAAAGTGCATCTTGTACAAACATTCTGGATTCAACAGAGTTTCTTCCAATTGGAGAAAAATAAATTGGACAGAATTGAAAATTTAATTTGTTTTAGTGTTAAAGATAAAAAGCAAAGAGACATAAGACGATGAAAGTGAAAACACAGATTTTATAAAGGGACAATTTAAACACATGAGCATAGAGAATTTGCTCATCCCACCTACCTTATTCAGATTTTATAAAGGGACAATTTAAACACATGAGCAATAGAGAATTTGCTCATCCCACCTACCTTATTTTTAAGGGGCAATTCTAAGGGGGAAGATTTTCTATAGTGCATAAGTTGTCAATATTATTGTAACGAATACAGATTTTATAAAATTGGTTGTTGGATTGAAAGTTTATATCGTATAGATTATCCATATTTAAAAAAAAAAAAAAAAGATAAAAAATCATTTGATATGTTATTGAGACCCATCAAAATCAACGGTTTATGGAATTTTATTGAATACCGTTAATTTTGATTGGTCTCAATAACATATCAAATGTTTCCAATTTTTTTTAAAAAAGAATTATAGATGATGTAAAGGATATAAATTTTCAATCAAATAATAATTTTGTAAAATTTTCAAAGCCTATTTTTAAGGGCTTCTATTTTTTAATGTTCTATGTGGTTTGTTCTGCCAACTGCCGGAGACAATCAATTCAATCCAACTAACAATCTCATAGGCTACATATATAATAACCAAATCTGTTGTGATACTAATTGTTAGTAAATTGTTCACGAGAGGAGTGCTAGCAACATACTCCAATAACAAACACACTCTAACACACTCTCTTCTATTGGTTAAAATTTATACGGGTCCCATAAAAGTTATATGGGTCCACATTTTTTTATGGGACTCATGTGAATTTCAACAAATAAAAGAGAGTGTGTTGGAGTGTGTTTGTTAAAGAGTGTGTTGCTAGCATTATTCTTGTTCACCAATATGATATGTGTTAACGATTGTTACTTAATTTATGAATAACTATCATCTTGGGGGAATTTTTTTTTTCTACCCCAACAATCTTCATTCTACCTCAACATATTTTTAAAAATACCCAATATACCCTTATTAAAAATTAATATATTTTAAAATTATTTTTTTTGTAGTATTATACTGTTCCGGTATAATTTTCATCCTCCCAAAAAACTGTTCCGGTAAGTATTTATCGTTACCGGTAAGTTAACTTTACCGGTACACTTTTTAAAAAGTGTTCCGGTATGTTAATATTACCGGTACACTTTTTAATAAGTTTTCCGGTATGTTAATTTTACCGTAACATTTTTTCAAAGTATTCCGGTTTAAAAAAAATATGGATTGTTACCGGAACACTTTTTAAAAAGAGTTCCGATTTGTATTATTTGCAGAACTTTTATATTACATACCGGAACACTTTAAAAGTGTTCTGGTATTATAGAAGTGTTCCTGTATAGATATAAGACTTTTTAAGTGTTATGGTATTATGTCACCTGGATAAGTGTTCTGGATGAAAAGGTTTCACTTTCTTCAGGTATGGTTACCAAGCCTTCTCATTTATTTTATTTTTCCTTTTTCAATATTCACTTGTCCTCAATCAAACCAAATAATCCCATTTTTAGCATCAGAAAATCCAGAATCAGAAGTCACCGATAACAAGCAGAAGAAAAAGGCAGTTCCAAGTATTTATTATGCCTCGTAAGTTTTATATCATTTACAAATTTGCATTAGTACGTAATTATTGGGTAAAGAGTTGAGAATTTCAATATTTTTCGTTGCTCTTGTTGTTTTATGCAATTCAAGTAATTAATCAAGATGATTATCTTAAACTTGGACTGTTCCAGAATCTATATACTAAAATACGGTCATTGTCACTTAACTATGTTTTTTTTTCTTTTCCTTTTCTCATGTACAAGGAGAAAACATCATACAGGGTGCCGATGACTTTGTGGTAGGTCGAACGGAATGGACTCATTACTTTGATGTCATTGCATTTAGATATCATTTGGCATTGTTTTGAAGAATGAGAACCTTGGATTTTTAAATTTCTTCTGTTGTTTGATATGTGGACTTGGGTATTATGGTATTATGGTATGAGATGCTTGATGGAGTGTTTAAGTGGTTTGGTTCTTCCCACTTGATAGCTAACTTTTTAGGGAGGGGTAGCCAAGTTCTTGGATGGATTTGGACTCCTTGAAACAAAGGAATATATAATGTAAGTGCAGAAAATAAGAAAGAAAACTACCAGTCATTGCCTCCTGCTTACAATCATGTACGACAGACTCATCCACACCATATTTTTCATACTTCCTTTGTTCCTCCCCTTCCTTCTACAGAAACCATAATTGGAGGCCTATGGATTTGAGTCCTGTCATTGTTATTTTTTAAACTCCTATTTAATATCAATCAGTCATTTTCTTCTGTTTCTGAATCATATTACAAGTTATTTATATATCATTGTTGATGAGATATCAACTAACACCAGAAGCCTTTTTAAAAAGTTATTTCTCAATCACTTTACATATCGGAAGGCTTTTTAAAAAGTGTTTTGAAAATTGTTCTGGTATTATAGGCTTGGTAGCTATACACGCTGGTTGAGTGCTTTTCTTATCCAGGTGATGGACTTATTCTTATTCCGGAACACTTGTATAATACCATTACCAGAACACTTTGTTCCGGTATGTAATATAAAAATTCTGCATATGATACAAACCGGAACACTTTTTAAAAAGTGTTCAGGTAACAATCCATATTTTTTTCTAAACCGGAACACTTTAAAATAAATGTTCCGGTAAAATTAACATCCCGAAAAAAAAAAAAAAGGTATGATCGGAACAGTGTTTCGGGGGTATGATCAGTCTACCGAAAAAGTTATAAAACGGCAAAGTAAAAAATATTAAAATATACTAAAATTTGATAAGGGTATAATGGACATATTGGAAAATATGTTGGGGTAAAGAAATAATTGTTGGGGTAGAAAAAAAAATTTCCATCTTGGGTTCATCATATTTAAGATCCACGAGTAGAGCTCTTTTTATTCTCATGTCAGAACACCCTAGTAGAGGCGAAGCGGAAAAATTTTAATTTTGCTTTTGCACCCTTAGCACAAATATACCAAAGAGAAAAGAGGTAAAAATACAGAAGAAAATAAATAAAAACTATGCACATTGCTGAGAAAATGCAAGCAGATAAGGAGAAAAATAAAAAGAAATGAGAACATCAACCATAAGATACACCCAAAAGAAGAAAGAAAAAAAATGTGCAGTACAACAAGTTGCAAGAAAATCAAGTGTGACAGTTGGCTAGAAGATTATTGTATATACTGGCTAGAAGATGATTCCTATTGTTTAAAAAATCCACAATATTTAGTTATACATTCTTCGAACCGGACACAATCGATATGTTTGTCAATCATCTTCGGTTCATTATTTTTCATGCGCACGAGTAAGGCTCATTTTGTTGTCATGTTGTCCAAAAATAGTAATGTTGATGAATGATAAGGTTGAGAGGATGATTATGAAGGAGATAATTGTATGAAGAAAGAGGAGAAAGGTTTATTTTTGTGGTGTGTCTCTTTTGTTTAAATTTTGAGAAGAGGAGAAATAAGTCTTGTTTATATTGTGAGGTGTGCCAAAAGAAAATAGCCTGTATTTTACGTTTAAAAATGAAATTGTTTAAATTATGTCTTACATGAAAAATGAAGCAGTTGGTAATAATCGTAAACACAGATTTACGAACATTGAGACTTGTAACCACTACTTGTAACAAAATTTAATTAATATTTCATAATTATTATTCCAAATGTTCATAACACCAAGTAGTAAGTTCATAAAATATATATATGCAAAATAGTGAGAAAACAGTCACAAACAGAGTCACATTTCAATTTGCCATTGCAATTTGTATCGTTTCTCCTTCAAGCTATATATGTTTTTTAATTTGTAAGCCCTGTTTAAAAAATTTTCTCCACCTCGTACCAACATCTCCCTTTGTCTGGTAAAATCAAATTCATTTCCACGTTTAGTAGTAATTCCAAACTGTACCACATTATCTTCAACGTTTGAAAAGTGTCTCATTTGGATGCAAAAACCAATTTCATGCTCATTGGCTCATCCTACATTCCCATGCGCATTCCCCTATGTTTACTGTAAGATAAAAATTAACAACAACGATTATAATATGAATTTGAGATCTTTACTATTTTATTAAAAAGATATACTTACACTTGAATAGCAACATTAATCCATCCAAAATCAAACCAAAGAGCTACGCCAACTGTTGTTGGATTTCCGATACACAAATTTGTGGTGCATTCCAGATGTTAATTAAACCAGAGAGCTGCGCCGCACCGAAATCAATTCTGACATAATAAAGAGTCTGAGATTGAGAACAAGAGAGCGAGACAGGAACATAGATCTTTATTGGAATTGGAATGTCGTAGTTTTTGTGGTGTGTCAATTTTGTTTGAATTATGTTTTTTTAGAAGGATGAGAAATAATTATTGTTTAAACTGTGGGGTGTGCAAAAAAAAAATAGTCTGTATATTATGTTCAAAAATAAAATTATTTAAATTATGTCTTGGATCAAATATTACAAGATAGATCGAATAAATTAACCTATTAATCGCAAGTCAATCATTAAAGTAATGGATCTTTTGTAACAAAAAAAAAGTCAATCATTATACGTATTGTGTGTAAAATTGTATTTATTAACGAAAATAATAATACTTACAAATTTTTGTATTTCTTTTTCGTTTGTTCCAAACTCGATGTTAACGTTGGGATTGAATTTGTTGACTTTGAAATTCAATCCCACCATGTGCTCTTGATTTGGGGAACCACGAATAAAATCCTGCATTAATTCATACACATTTCAACTTAACAATATCAATTACCTCTGCATGGTAACCATTCATTTTTAGTATAAAGTCCTTTTTACTAGATTACATCTTCAAAAATCCAGCAAGTGCTCATTTAACGTCAATACTTTGACGGTCCATGACCCTAGGGTTATGCGCTTGTTTAACGTCTTGAGACTTGACGATCCGTGACCCGAAGGTCACACGCTCTTTTAAAGTCACTAGCTTGACGAAGAATTACCTCAAAGATCTTTAAAGATGAGTGTTACCTTGTGGCGAATCAACTTTCCACACTTATAGGTCATTGGCTATTCACTTTGAAGCTACATTCTTCCTCTCCCGATTTAATTATACCTTCGAATCGGCCGCAATCCATATGTGTGTCAATCGTGTTCGGTTCATTATATTTCATGCCCAAGAGTAGGGCTCGTTTTGTTGTCATGTTGTCGAAAAAATATTAATGTTGTTTAATGAGAAAGTTGAGAGGATGATTGTGAAGAAGATGATTGTGAGGAGAAGGAGGAGAAAGATTTGCTTTTGTGATTTATATACTTTTGTTTAAATTGTGTTTTTTGAGAATGATGAGAAATAATTTTTGTTTAAATTGTGAGGTGTACTAATCTTGCAATTGCAAGTATACAATTCGTCAACAAGTAGTAATAAAGATCGTTTACGCATGGATTATCGTAACTCAAACAGTGCAATCGAACTTCAGACTTAGTTGTGAAAAAAGTAACATGATTGGGGGAAAATGAGTCTTAAAATATCAACACTTCGTTTAACGTCAATAGTTTGACGGTCCATAACCCTAGGGTTATGCGCTTCACGTTGGGATTGAATTTGTTGACTTTGAAATTCAATCCCACCATGTGCTCTTGATTTGGGAAACCACAAATCAAATCCTGCATTAATTCATACACATTTCAACTTAACAATATCAATTACCTCTGCATGGCAACCATTCAGTTTTAGTATAAAGTCATTTTTACTAGATTTCATCTTCAAAAATTCAGCAAGCGCTCGTTTAACGTCAATAGCTTGACGGTCCATAACCCTAGGGTTATGCGCTTCATGTTGGGATTGAATTTGTTGACTTTGAAATTCAATCCCACCATGTGCTCTTGATTTGGGAAACCACGAATCAAATCCTGCATTAATTCATACACATTTCAACTTAACAATATCAATTACCTCTGCACGGCAACCATTCATTTTTAGTATAAAGTCCTTTTTACTAGATTCCATCTTCAAAAATCCAGCAAACGCTCGTTTAACTTCAATAGCTTGACGGTTCATAACCCTAGGGTTATGCGCTAACATATTGAGGCTTGACGGTCTGTGACCCGAAGGTCACGCGCTCTTTTAACGTCACTAGCTTGACGAAAAATGACCTCAAAGGTCTTTGAAGATGAGTGTTACCTTGTAGCGAATCAATTTTCCACCCTTATAGGTCATTGGCCATTCACTTTGAAGCTAGATTCTTCCTCTCCCGATTTAATTATACATTCTTCGAATCGGCCGCAATCCATATTTGTGTCAATCGTATTCGGTTCATTATATTTCATGCCCAAGAGTAGGGCTCGTTTTGTTGTCATGTTGTCGAAAAAATATTAATGTTGTTTAATGAGAAAGTTGAGAGGATGGTTGTGAAGAAGATGATTGTGAGGAGAATGATTTGCTTTCGTGATTTATATACTTTTGTTTAAATTTTGTTTTTTGAGAAGGATGAGAAATAATTCTTGTTTAAATTGTGAGGTGTATTGATCGTGAAATTGCAAGTATACAATTTGTCGACAAGTATTAAAAAAGATCGTTTTCGCATGGATTATTGTAACTCAAACAGTGCAATCGAACTTCGAACCTAGTTGTGAAAAAGTTAAGATATCAACACTTCGTTTAATGTCAATAGCTTGACGGTCCATAACCCTAGGGTTATGTGCTTCACGCTGCGATTGAATTTGTTGACTTTGAAATTCAATCTCACCATGTGCTCTTAATCTAGATCCAACCTCAAAAGGATTTAGTTCTCCATGGTGGATAGAACAATCTTCATCACAAACTCCATTGAAGATCCTTCCATGGTGAGAATTGGTTGGAAAATTGATCAATCTTCTCTCAAAGATTAAGGGAATTCACAACAAATCTCCACACTTCATCAATAGAACCGTTCTTCGGTTGAAAATCCGAACCCTTCTCCAAAATCTCAGCTTCCCTTTTATAACAGATCAAAACAAAGTTTGTAACCACCAATTTTTGCCCCAGGCATGACTAATTTTGCACCAGGCGAATTTTTTTTAACACGTGGCGACAGGGTGAATCTTGACTGCAGCAATGAACTACACACCAGGCGAGGGCATGCAAAATTTCACGCCCCAATTTCACATCAGACGAAATATCTATGCGTAAAGACAGAGGCTTCCAAAAACTCTCCAAATTTCGCACCACGCGAAATCCATGCGGAATTGGGGCGAAATTCAGGGCTTCTACACAAACTTACAGTTTCTCTCTTCCTTTGCAAGTAATCCTAAACACATGCATTATTCCCCAATTATAAGGCTCAAAAACCTTCTAAAACACTTGCAATTGGTCTTTATTTCCATGTAATGACACACGTCATCATGTACTAAAAGAAAATAGTCTACATTTTACATTCAAAAATGAAATTGTTTAAATTATGTCTTAGATAAAAGAAACAGTCGATAATAAATATAAACACAAATTTACGAGCATTGAGACTTGTAACAACTACTTAGAATTAGAAGACATTCAAATTACCTATCACTAAGATCAATTTATTGTTAGCATCTCGAGTTAATTTAAACTTTATGAGCATGAAATTTTGGTCACAATCGTAACCGACATAATTCAACCAAAACATACTATATATATTTCCAACTAATAGACCCAAACACGTCTTTAGCTATAAACCACACATGCAAACAAGTAAAATCTATATATAAACTAACCTTTTCCCATAGTATCAATTGCAATTTGTGCCATTTTCAAGTCACGAGCCTTAATTGTCACTGTGCTTGTACATTTGTTACAGATTGATCATGAAAAGGTTATACTAATATATAGTACTAGTAGTTAATTAAACAAAATCATAAGTGGCTTAACGCGTTAAATTGTATAATCTATAAGGAATAAAACAAAATGTGTCATTAAATCATATAGTCCCACGTACGTGTTGTCAACATTGGACATTAAGTATGAACATTTTGTGGGTTTCAGCTCCACAATTTCTATCATTCTGTCTCTTTCTCTTAACCTTTGTGAAAATAGATCCCCAGAATTTAGCAACATGTTCTTTGAGCATTCTATTTCTATTGATGTTATTAGCATTTCCATTTTCACCTTCTTTCATTTTATTTTTGGTTTAAATATATTCCAGAGTTTTTCGTAAGGATTGGTGGAAGAATTTCTCATGAAAGGTAGCGTCACGATGTCTGTGTCAGAGTTCGTACCTGATAGGTCTATACTCATTTAGAAGCCAAACAAAACAATCAGGTTCAACTTTCAATTCATACAAGTAAAGGTGCAAAGATCAACTCATACCCAAATGCGATAATTATATGTAAACTTGGGCATGGAAAGTCCAAGCTAAGTGATTTGAAATAATGGGTTACGCTTCACATTGGGACACTAGCAAAACCAAAAAGGGAGCAACAAATTTGGCACATAGTTTCTCTTCTCCATAAATAATGGTTCTCAATAGTTCTCAACTTCTCATAAATAATGGCCACTTGTCACATATGTGTTACTTGGTAAGAAGGTCAAAACCGCAAATTTATAACAGTTGAGGGTCAAAAATACTATTTTAAAAGTTAATTGGGTCAAAATTGTAAGTTTTTGAAAGTTAGAAAATACTCCCTCCACTCTAAATTATAAGGAAAAAACTCTTTTTTTTTTTTTTGTCTCAAATTATAAGGGAAAAACCATTTTCAAGAATATTTTTTCCTTAATCTCATAAAATTAAATGAAAATTGCATTTAATTTTTTTCTCTATCCACTTTTCTCGATAAACAACAATCAATAAAAATTGTTTTTACATCTTCTCATGCAACTTATTCCAAGGAAAACCCACAAAAACTTATTTCAAATTATTATGTTTTATTTTTTCTTAATAAGTGTGATTTTTATTTTTTTCTCTTATAGTTTGGGTCGGAGGAAGTATGAAATTTAGTCATTGATATCTATAATAATAACTCACCAAACATTAAGACAATATATAATTGTTTACTCATTCAAAAAAGAAAAGAAAATATAATCGTTTATTATATTCAATCTCTTATCCAAACTTGTACTACACTACAATTTTCTAAAAAAGAAATACTCCCTTTCATCCTATATATATATATATGTTGATAAATACTAGTACTTTCCATTTTCATATTTATAAGAATAGTTTTGTTAGTTATAAAGTAAAGAAAATATTGAGGGAAAATCCATCATGGTTTCTTACTAAAATATGAATGAAAAATTAGTCCCTAACAAAAAAAATACTATTTTTAGTTTTTTATCAAAAAATTTAGTGGTTAGAATTTCCATCATTTAAGATAGATAAGTAAAATAATCAAAGTTCAAACTCTTTACAAATATATAACGCAATGTCGAACTAAACTTACGAGACTCACGAGACATCATTTTTAATCTCTTACAACCATAAATTGGGGAAATTTAATCCTTTTGTTAACTTGTTTTCTAATTTATTTATTTTTCATATTTGAACCGTGACTGCATTAGACTATCTACAATGGACATGTTGAATGTATATTCAACTGTAAGATTGGTGTTGAAACCATTGCTTCTACCATGTTGAATCTGAGCTGGATGAAAGAGGAGATGAATATATTCAACTCAGTTGAACTCTGCAATCTTGGACAGCTGTCGCGCTTTCATTTGCCTAGGCAGGCGCGTGCGGAACACGCGCAGACAGCGCGCGTGAATGATCCTTCAACGCGGAGAGAGAAGATTCTTGAGATAAAAGGCAGCCACGTGGCTGCTTCTGATTGGTCCGGTGGATTTTTATGATTTTTATCCTTTAAACTCAATTATCTCATTGCAAATTAATTTTTTATTTTTTTATTTTTTTACCAAAATTCGTGATTTTTTTTTCTCTATAAATAGAGACTTGGTTCATTTCATTTGGACACAGAAAAAAAAAAACCAAGTTTTTCACTATCTTAATCTATTATTATCTTTCTAATTAGTGTTTCTTTTGAAGTTTTAATCTTTTTTTAGTGAAATGGATCCCAACAATTCTTCTAATTATCCCAACAATTCTCAAAATCCCAACAATTCTCAAAATCCCAACAATTATCAAAACTCCAACAATTATCAAAACCCCAACAATTATCAAAATCCCAACAATTATCAAAATTCAAATCAATTTTTCAATCAACATCCTCAAAACACACCTAATTTTGGTTTAACACCAAATTTCAACCAATCATCCTTTGTTCCAAACTTTCATCCATATTATGGAACTATGCTGAGAAATCCATCTCAAACTCCCCCATTTAATGGTTACATGCCGATGGTTAATGAAAATTTTTCGAGTGGTGGTACAACTAACTTTCCCGAATTTTCAACACAATTAACTATTGTTAATGAAGATTCAACTCCTGTGAGCAAGAAAAACCATCAACCATCATGGAACACTGAACAAAATTTGGTGCTAATTAGTGGGTGGATCAAATTTGGAACAAGCAGTGTTGTCGGGAAAAACCAGAAAGGTGAAACATATTGGGGTCAAATTGCTGACTATTGTAATGAGCATTGCTCATTCGATCCTCCGCGTGATGGAGTTGCATGCCGAAACCGTTTTAATTATATGAACAAAATACTGGGTAAATGGATTGGCGCTTATGATGGCGCTAAGCGTCTCCAAGGAAGTGGTTGGTCCGAGAATGATGTTTTGGCAAAAGCGCAGGAAATATATGCATGTGGGAAGAATGTTCGGTTCACTTTAATGGAAGAATGGAATGCTCTCCGTGATCAACCACGTTATAGTAGTCAAGTAGGATCTGGAAGTAGTGGATCTAAGAGATCTCACGAGAGTGATGCATGTGGCTCAAACTCTGTAGGATCTAGTGCTCGTCCTATAGGTAGGGATGCGTCGGAAAAAAATATTGGAAGATGGTGCACCTCGTAGTAGAAAATATGTCAATAGAGATCATCCAGCTGCAAACCAAAGACTAATTGACGACTACTTTGCCAATGAGCCTACATATGACGATGCAATGTTTCGTCGTCGGTACCGCATGCAAAAACATCTTTTCCTTCGAATCGTTGGGGACCTTTCAAGTAGTGATAACTACTTCACCCAGCGAGCTGATGCTGCCAAGAAAGAAGGTATATCACCTTTAGCAAAATGTACCACAGCAATGCGAATGTTAGCATACGGTATGACAGCAGATGCGGTCGATGAGTACATCAAAATAGGAGGTACTACTGCATTAGAGTGCTTACGTAGATTTTGTAAAGGAATCATACGATTGTATGAGCAAGAGTATCTCAGAGCACCAACCCAAGATGACCTGCAAAAAATACTACATGTAAGTGAACTACGGGGGTTCCCAGGGATGATTGGGAGTATTGACTGCATGCACTGGGAGTGGAAAAATTGTCCTAAAGCATGGGAAGGTCAATTTACTAGGGGGGATAAGGGAACCACCACAGTTATTCTTGAAGCAGTTGCATCTCATGATCTATGGATCTGGCATGCCTTTTTTGGATGTCCGGGGACGTTGAACGACATAAACGTTCTAGACCGTTCACCTGTTTTTGATGATGTGGAACAGGGAAAGACTCCAAGTGTGAATTTCTATGTGAATCAACGTCCCTATGATATGACATACTATCTAGCCGATGGTATCTACCCTTCTTATCCAACTTTCGTCAAATCTATTAGACTTCCTCAAAGTGAACCCGATAAGTTATTTGCAAAATATCAGGAGGGATGTCGGAAGGACATCGAACGTGCATTTGGAGTGCTTCAAGCTCGTTTTAAAATCATCCGTGAACCAGCTCGCTTGTGGGACATAGCCGATCTGAGTATCATCATGAGGTCTTGCATCATATTACATAATATGATTGTTGAGGATGAACGAGATTCATATGCTCAACGTTGGACCGATTTTGAGCAGTCTGAGGAAAGTGGATCTAGTGCACCGCGATCATATTCAACTGAGGTATTACCCGCTTTTGCAAATCATGTGCGTGCTAGATCTGAGTTCCATGATCAAAAAGCTCATCACGAATTGCAAGCAGATCTAGTGAAGCACATATGGACAAAATTTGGAATGTTTCAGGATTAAAGATGATTTGTTTCGTATTTGTGTGTTGTTTCGTATTTTAAGTTAATTTGCATCGTATTAATTACGTAACTTGTGTGTTGTATTGCATTTTAAGTTAATTTGTATCGTACTAATTACGTTATTTGTGTGATGTATTGCATTTTAAATTAAGAAAATAAAAAAATATTTAAATAAATTTTGTTAAGTGTATTATTTTAATTTAATTTTAATCGATAATTATAATTTTATTTAATCATAAAAACAAAAATTTAAATTTAAATAAGAATATGAAATAGAAAGTGGTGGGGTAGAGAAAGTGGTGGGGTATGGTGTTGAATAGAAAAACCATTGGAGAGGGTAAAAGTTGAATGTGTGTTGAATGATTAGGTGGAAGAAAGAGAAAATGATGTGGAGTGAAAAAGTGGGTGTTGAATGTAAAATGGTGTTGAGACCATCGTAGATAGTCTTATGTGACAGTTTATATGTCACTGAAAAAAGCATCCTATAAAAAATCAAAATAAATTTCACTAAAAAACATTTCATAAAAAAATATAGTACTAGTATATAAAAAAAGACAGAGAATACATGAGTTGAGTACAATCATAATTTTTCACCGAGTGATTGCATTGAGAAACTAGAACTAGAAAACGCGTGAAATTAAATTGAAAGCTCTATAAATACGCTCTTATCCCCATGCGTATTGTTCATGCAAACTGTCCAACACATCAACAAGGTTAGTCAAAAATCAATTCTCTCTTCAATTTCTATCCTCTCTCTCAAAATTCAATTCAATTCCCACCAAATATTTTTCACTTATTATTATTGTACTACTACTAGTAGTACTTGTTTGTTTGTTTCTACTATTTACACTCCATTTTCTACTTCACTTAATCTTTGTTTTACATGATTTGTTGTTGTATAATTGTATTTGTTCTTTAAACCACTATTAATTAATCAATCAATCAATAATTTAATTTATCTTCTAATCACAAATTAATTTTTTGTGATGCAGGAAATTTTCAACATTCACACATGAAAGAGGATGAATGAATGAAGATTGAAACCCCAATCTACAATCACATACACACATTCTTCTCACTCCTCTTTATATAAACTAACTCTCCAACAACATTCTCAAACCCCTTTTCAACCTTTCTCACTCTTTCAAACATCAACAACATTAATATGAACAAACAACTCATCCTTATCTGTCTCTTTTTCCTCTTCTCATCAATCAAAGTAAGAACATCTTAAAGCATCAATTTTTAATTTTCATTATTATTCAAAGTATCAATTTTTTCTATTATTTCATGTTTGTAATTGTAAAATCTAAAATGGGTATTCATAATTCATCAATATTCATCAATGCAGGTTGATTCCGCCGGAGATGCGGTGGCCGGAGAAAAAAACCCATTCACACCAAAAGCATATGTGAATCGTTATTGGGACAAAGAGATCCGCAACGGTTTACCAAAACCGTCGTTTTTGTTCTCCAAAGCGTCACCGTTGAGCACAGTGGAAGCTGCAACTTTTGCTAAACTCGCCGCCGGTAACACACTCTCAACACGGCTGCCGGAATTTTGCTCCGCCGCAAATCTCCTCTGCATCCCGGAAGTTTCTCAGAGTCTTGAAAAACATGACAAGGATGGAAGCTTTGCCGTGTACGGTGACAAGAACTTCACAAACTACGGAACGGGTCGACCCGGTGGAGTTGACTCGTTCAAAAACTATTCCGACGGAGCAAACATTCCGGTGAACGATTTCCGTCGCTACAGCCGTAACTCCGCCGGCCATGAAGAAAGTTTCACCAGCTATGCAACAGATGGAAACGTCGTTGATCAAAGCTTTCACACTTACGGCGCCGGAGCAACGGGCGGCGCCGGCGAGTTCAAACAATACACCGACGAAACCAATGTTCCTAACTTAGTTTTCTCTTCTTACTCCGATAACGCCAACGGAAGAACACAATCATTCAACTCTTACACCGAAAACGGCAATGCCGGAGAACAATCGTTTTCTTCCTACGGTAAAAACGGTAATGGTCCCACTGAAGAATTCACCAATTATGGAACAACTTCCAATGTTGTTGGATCGGGTTTTTCAAACTACGCCGAAACCTCTAATGCTGGTAATGACAGTTTTAAAGGTTACGGGGTAGATATGAATAACCCGACTAATACTTTTTCTAACTATGCTAACGGAGGTAACGGCGCAATTCAAACATTTTCAACTTACCGTGAAAAGGCTAACGTTGGTGCTGATTCTTTTACAAGCTATGCAAAAACTTCAAATGCTGCGAAAATCGGTTTCAATAATTATGGAAAATCGTTCAATGAAGGAACTGATACATTCACAAGCTATGCTAAATCATCAACAGGTGAAACAAAAGTTGATTTTAAAGGCTATGGTGTTAACAATACATTCAAAGAGTATTCAAAAGAAGGTGTTTCTTTTGCAAAGTATACAAACGTGAGTTCAAGTTTAAGTGCTTCTTTGAAAGAGAAAAAAATCACGGCGGTGGAGGGTAATTTGGTAAAAAAATGGGTTGAACCGGGTAAGTTCTTTAGAGAAAAGATGTTGAAAGAAGGAACTGTTATGCCAATGCCTGATATTAGTGATAAGTTACCGAAAAGGTCATTTTTACCGCGGAGTATTCTTGCAAAATTACCGTTTTCTACTTCGAAAATCGATGAAATGAAACGGTTATTCAAAGCTTCGGATAATGGTTCAATGGAGAAGATGATGAGAGATTCATTGGGTGAATGTGAGAGACTTCCGAGCCGCGGTGAGACAAAGCGATGTGTGGGGTCTATTGAAGATATGGTTGATTTTGCAACTTCGGTTTTGGGTCGAAATGTTGTGGTTCGGACTACTCAGAATTTAAATGGGTCGAAGAAGAGTGTTATGGTGGGTCGGGTTATTGGAATAAACGGTGGGAAAGTTACCCGGTCTGTTTCATGTCATCAGAGTTTGTTTCCTTACTTGCTTTATTATTGTCACTCGGTACCTAAGGTTCGGGTTTATCAGGCCGATTTACTTGACCCAAAAACTAAAGATAAGATTAATCAAGGCATCGCGGTTTGCCACTTGGATACTTCTGATTGGAGTGCAAGTCATGGAGCTTTTATGTCTCTTGGGTCGGGTCCGGGTCAAATTGAGGTTTGTCACTGGATTTTTGAGAATGATATGTCTTGGACAGTTGCTGATTAAGTGAGAAGATTGTGAAGATGAAGGATTCAATAGGGAAAAAAAATCAAAACTAGTTCTTTTTTTCTGCTAAAAAAATTTCAGCAGTTTAAAGAACTACTTGTTTTGAGTTTAAATTTTAATTTAAGTAATGTAATTTTTTATTTTTCAATTTTTAGTTTGATAGAAAAGTTAAGGCATGGTATTACATTTGGAATCTGGAAGAAGGTATATTATTATATTTTATATATTATTATTAATTAATTGTAAGTGTTTATGGATTATGGATTGCTTGGTTCCATAATGATGGGAATCAAATGCAAAGAATCAAGTTGAATTAAATTAAATTAAATTAAATACTTTTTTTTTTTAATTTGATCTTACTAGTTATAGTTTAGTTTTTCCCATGATGATTTAACTTTGTTACTATGTTATTTTTTGTTTTGATTCAATTATTAGTGTTTGGTTAGAATGTGATAGAAAAAAATGATGAAGAGACAAAAAAATGAAAGACATGATACACAGATTCTGAATGATGATAAATTTGAGAAAGAGGGAGAACAATTAGAGGGACATGGAATTGGATTTTCCACAAATATACAAAGCCATGTGAACTTAAAAGATGAGGTGGTCCTTAAACCACCCAAAACATCACTTTGTATTGGTGTGACAAAGTTCACGGGACAGATATTGTTAGCCAATGTCCAAATATAAGTAAAAATAATAGTATTAAAATAAAGTATATAAATAATAATAAGGGTAAAGTCTATATGATGCACTGGCTTCAGTTCTAAGTTTTTACTCAAAAATAGAGGAGAAATTGCTCATTTTGTTTTTATTCAACAATTTGTCTAATCAACTCTCTTTTCTTAATTATTTTCCTCCTTTAAGAATATTCTTACAGTACCTGTTGTTGATTTTATTTTAAAATTTTTAGTTTAGGAATGACTCAAGCTCACTATTTAAGTGGACAAGTGTATTAATAGCATTACACATACATGTCATGATTCTAGCTATAACCTTGGATTTTATTTTATTTTTTGAAAAATATAACCTTGAATGTTAATTTTGGTATTGAAGTTGAACTGTCAATACTTTAAGGGGGGTGTATTAGATTGGGATTTCATGAGACAATTTTGGCAAAAAAAGTCTTGATGATTTTATGAGATTTTGTTGGACTATATTGATTTTGTGATATTTTAAAGACTTTTTTACAGAGACTTTTTTACAATCAAGATTTTTAACACATGATTTGAATGGATTTTGAGAGATTTTTTTCAAAAAACTTTTTACAATCAAGATTTCATAATACTTTATATATTAAGAAACTTTTGTATATTAGGCAAATTTTAAAAGAATCAATAAATTTTAATAAAAGAAATTATATTTTTTTGGGAATCCAAATTTTTAAACAAAAAAAAAGCCTTACATTTTTTTCACGTATATGTTTCTAATCACAAATAAAAACCATTATCACCATTGATGGGAAAAGAAGCAGATGAAGGTAACGAAAAAAAATTTGCCGTAAAAAGTTGTATTGAATCAAAAGTTTGTAAAAAAGATGTAGAATTTGTTAAAATATTTTTTTGCAAAAAAACATATTTGATAGAAGAAGAAGAAGAAGAAGAAGAAGAAGAAGAAGAAGAAGAAGAAGAAGAAGAAGAAGAAGAAGAACTGATATAATGATGATGAAAGTAAAAAATCTTGGAGAGTTTGAAAAAGTCTCAAGTCTTTTGGTGAGATTCTTGAACAAGTGAACAAAGAAAAGAAGAAGGAGTGCAGTGATGATGAACTATGAAAAAATAAAGAAAAAAAAAATTTGATACAGTGATGATGAAAATAAAAAGTCTTGGAGATTTCAAAAAAGTCTCAAGGCTTTTTGTGAGATTGTTGAAAAAGTCTATCAAGTGTATTTTCAACTAAAAAGTCTCTCAAAATCCATTCCATAGAAGAATCCATCAAAATCGGTAGACTTTTAAATACCAGTAGACATTTTAAAAGTAGTACCAAATCTCAATTGAATACCAACGGATTTTATTGCCCTGAAAAAAAAATCATGTTTGTCTTAATTGAATACCACAAGATTTATTTAACTTTTGTAAAAGTCTTGATTGAATACCTCAAGATTTTTTTGTCATAAAAAAGTCTTTTAAAATCCCATGAAATCTCAATCCAATACACCCTCCTAAATAGTATCACGAGTACAAAGTATTTATTAGATTAGACATGGCCAAGGATACGTACATGTTTGGTTTTTATGTGTATGAAAAGATTTAAACTATGATAGTAACTTTTACTTGAATCATGAATGTAAACATGATAGTCTCTGGAAATTTAGTTCAGTTGGTAAAAACATCGCATTATATATATAATTTAGAGTTTAAATTTCGAACACTCCATTTTTTACGAGTAAAGGTGAATTTTCATATCACTATACTCAAGGGTTAGAGTTAACACACAAAAAAAAGTCTTTAATGTTAGAACATATCACTTGATCATCCCACTTAGAAAAATGTCTTTGTTTTCTCATTGCCCTTTTTGGGAACTTGAAGATTGAAAAATATGATAATCATATAAGTTGGTAATTGTATTATAATATATTTTGAGACCTGCCACAAAATTTTAAATCATATATATAAAATAATTGGTATAATAATTAAAAAATTGACTGATTTACAATAATATTGATGACATCCAAATAATTTGGAATTATTAAACTTATAGGATTCCAAATGTCCCATGTGTTTGTTTGGTATGCTTCAAACAAAAACATCTATAACGATGGTATACAGTGTTTCAACAATTTATATGAATGATTTTCTCACAAAAACTTGGGGCCATGAACTTATGTCCACAAAGATCTATCAAGGATAACATGTGAACAATGGACAACATTAAATGAAAGCATACAACATTTGTGACATGATATAACCCCTAGTGTATTTGCTTCTTAGTTTTTTTCCTGGGCTTAGACCCTCATTGTAACAACAACAAAAAAGTAATAAAAACATGACCGGTCGGTTTATATTCAATGGAGAAAACCATGGACCAACTCGTTGGGTCGGGAATCAAACTCGTGGTTGGTTTGGAGAAATTGAAAATCGACCTATCACAAAATTAAATTGAAAAAATCGGAGAAATATTAGCTGTTGACCTCATTTTAGGAGTTACGCCATTACACCTTAAGCCGATGACTACGGTGATTTAATTTTTCGTCAATTTTAATTACCTTGGTATCAGGGACGGAGGCACAGCCACCACTTTGGGGGCTTGTGCGCACAAATATTTTTAAAATTGCAATGTATATACTATATAGTCAATACTTCACCCAACATACTTGAAATGGTCAACTTACTACTACCATCTATATAACATATACTAATTCTAAATGATTAAATTTTAAAAGGTTATATTAATTAGTGTTTCTGGAGCACTAGTTAAGAAATTAAAAAAGTAAATTTTATATTAGAAAACATTTTATACTTCAAAAATTTAACTACACAAATTTTTAAGATATTTTTACCATCTTTACTTCTTTAATTAGTGTAACGCAACCACTAGTTAGCATTTTTTAATTAACTAGTGTCACGGAGCCACTAGTTAGCATTCTTTCCTCATTTACATATACGTCTCGGTTTCATATATAAGCAATTTTTATTTTTGTTCAAGTGTCATACTATGAAGAAAAAAAAAAACTGAGTTAACTCTATCGACCCCACAATGTAAAATTTCTGCCTCTATCACTGCTTGGTATAGTCCAAAAGGTGGAAGCAGCCATCTTTAAATTTTTCTTTTTGGAACTAACATGTATACACTCTATTCTCTAACATGTATTTTTTGAAAACACATATATCACAATACTTACATTTTTTTTAACAACAAAATTTATAAATGGGATAAAAGTACAAATGTTACTATATCCAAAAGTCAGAATTAAGTACAAAGGGGTACTTGACCCAAATACCAAAAGTAGCGCCAGTAGACAATCATATGGTAAAAAACATCAAATCCAATCTAAGGATACAATCTATTGGTATTGGACAAGTTTTCCATTCATAAAAACTACAAACTACAATACTTACATTTTTATGTGGAATAAGTAAATTTAGTGAAATTTCAACCAAAAAGAGTAAGTGTGTTGAAAAACAGTGTATTTTTAGTGATTCTTATAGCAATATAATGTAAAGATTAAAAGGAACGTTAACTACCTAACCTAACATAGCTTTTGTTTATCACAAGTTGTCATAGAATCCAATTATTTTACACATAAAAGAAAATTATCCAATTATTATTAATCGATGCTGGTAGAAGGTGATCTCATAATTTGGTTTTACTACTTATAGCTTATTGATTATCCGACAATGAGTAATAATGTATTTTAAAGAACCGTTAGACCAATACTAACTAATATAATATACTCCCTCCGTCCCAAATTATAAGGGAAAATTGGTCAAATAAAGTTGATGTATTTGGTTAAGAATTTGGACTAAATACATCAATTTTGGTTGACCAATTTTCCCTTATATTTTGGGACGGAGGGAGTATAATTTACCAATATATAGTTGGAGTATTACAAATAAAATTTATGTTTTCCATTTCAATTCTTATGTATTTACAGTAAGCTAATGATTAGATGACGCGAATTTCCTCAAACTTAACCAAAGTTATAGATTCGATCTATGACTTAAGCATGTAACAATGTTAAAAAATTTAGCTAGAATTTTTCACCAAATTGAGTCTCATATGACTCGAGAGATTAGTCTCTTCAATAACGCGTAGTGGATATTCGATTTACGCTAAAAAAAAAAAAAGTAAGCTAATGATTTGAGCGTGACACTCTCATATCTTGACTTGTAGGCGTAGTAGTTTAGACTTTGAAATTAATTACCATTTCAATGCAATTTGTATGAGCAAAGGTGAAAGCGATAGCACAACGGTACCATATGATCATAATTTAGGTTAACAAAGTGGATATAAAGTCGGTGCATGACAGATAATCATTATGTGTTTGATTAAAAGGAATAAGTAAGATTACGATGATGATTCAGTAATTTCAAATTGACCGTTCATATGTTATGACCGTTAATTGTGTCAAAAAAAAAATGTTTAGTACCGTTAAGTTAGGTAAAATAGCAAGCAAAATTTCAACGCACTTTGATAAAGAAAACATCTCAATATATAAGCAACCTATAACTAATGGAGCTCTTTTGCATTTACTATATATGTTGTAGGTAAAAATAATTATATACTCCTACTATTTAACGGTAACTAATTTTTGTTAGAAAAATTGTTGGATAAATAAGATGAATTTTTCTCTTCATCAAAGAAATTATGTTGCTCTGGAGATAGAATAATAAAAAAAAGGTCAATCTTGTTCTGAATCAACAATATCTAGTCAGTAGTTACTAAAACCAGTTTAATGTTGGCTAAAATCATATTTTTGGAATTGTAAATAAAGTGATAAATATAATTGAAATTAATCAAATTATACACATTCTGAAATTTTGGGTTCAAACTCGAATAAAAACATTTAATTTAACAATATCAATATTGTTAGTTGAGTTGAGACTTATGAACTGAACTAATTTTATTTTGAAAAGATGTGGACTACCTTGTATAAGTTATTTTTATGGACAAAAAGCATATCTTTTATATAATATATGTGGTTAGGTTCAACATGGGCGAAAATTATGAAACATACCTTTGCTGTTGTGGCCTTTAATTTTATTATTATATTTTTTTCAAATTAAAAACATTATCCTTTAATTTTTATAGAATAATTTAGAGTGAAGTCTTATTTTCGTCCCTCACAAAATTACCTATTAATTTTAGATGTCGAGACTCATATTGAATCAACGGTCCTAAGATTTAGTTTCATGTTTATGCTGTTTTGATCTAAGATATTAAATAGTTGCTTTTTGGCAGTAATTATACTCTTTGTCACACTCTTAGATAGGGGAACCAATGCGTAAATTTTCTAGTTAAACTTGGTGCTTCTTCAGATCCGGCCTCTCAAATTCACGCTTGTCCTTCAGATGGCATGCTAGAGCTTCTCAGAAGCGACGCGGCTGGAACACTTTTCCTTCGCGAATAGTTCCCTTAGTCTTGTTTTTTCCTTTTTGCTTTTTCTTTCTTTAATTAGCTTCTTATAAAAAAAATCAAGTATCTCCATTAATTAGACCTTAGTCTTTGACTTTTTTGCGAAGAATTTCTTTGTTTTTAGAGGGACCTAGTAATAGTATTTTTATTCATTTCTATGTCCTTGTAAATGTAACATGTGATCTTCTATTGGCTTTGTTGCATTATTGGGTTTTGCCTTGTAGAAGTTAGATATGTTTCTGTTGGTCTGTATGAGACCTTGTATGGATTGGTGTTACTTTGTTATCATGATATTGTTACTCATACTATTTTGTGAGGTCCATATCTTAGAGGAAGTTCTATCGAAATTTTGGTAGGAACTATATAATATATATAAGAGGTTTTGTTAAATTAATGGCATGGTTGTATTTGATACAAAAGTTGTGTTTAGTTTAGACTTGCCAAATTACAGTAGTAGTTTGTGCACCGGTCAGGTCGAAATAGAGCCATGACAAGTCGATAATTCCTAAGGAAAAAATAATAATACTTTTATGAACATCAACCTTTTAATTCGATTGAATTTTTTTAAGTTTATTAGTCTAATAATTAGACTCGCATATTTTAATAGCTATATCCATCTCAATTTTATTAAATTTAATTTCCATGTCTCTCTTTGAGTATTCATAACCTCTGCATCTTTCTCTAACCAAATATCATAACTTAGGTATTCCTCTCCAACTTATTAACTTTAGATTCTCTCAAATGATCTCTTACAGCTTTTTGTGACTAAATAAATTCATCCTTACATGTAAAAGAAATATAATAAGGCCTCTATTCATATGCACCAATAAACAACAATATTCACTATCTAACTACATTAAGAGAACCATTTTAGTCATTAAAAAGTATTATAAGCATATTGGTCTCTCACAAAATCATAAAAAAATCAGTTTGGTTCGTCTGAATCCACCTTCAATAGTAGTAATAGGATGTCTAACTAATGAGAATGGATTCTCTCCACCGATTTTTCTTCATGTTTTTTCAATTGTTCTCATCACACCCTCAAATCTCACTTTTTGTAAAAAAATATTCTCTCCTTAATATTGAAAGGTGAAGATTTCAATGGACCCTCATGTGACATGAGAGGATCCATTCTCCTATTGATATATAAACAGAAATCTTTATGAGGATCCATTCTCCTAACTCATGTTGAATCAAACGTTTGAATCGGTATCCTTAAGAATATGGTGTCTTCATTTCAACTATTCAACTATTTGAAATTTTTCCTCAATGAAGGGCAATGTTCATTTTTGTTGAAGTTTTCTCTTCCTCCCGATTGTTCTATTATCCTCTTGAAATTTCGTTTTCCCTTAGGAATAAAGTTCGAAACGTAAATTCTGAACATTTTTTAACGTGTTTTAATGGGACATGCCATTATAGAATTTTTTAAAAAAATTAAAAAGTTCAGAATCTATATTCCGAACTTATTCCCAGAAATAAAAATGGAATTTCAGGGATAAGAGAATGATAGGAGGAGACTAGAAAAATCCATTTTTGTTTTACTTAAAAAGAAGCCCATTTTTAGTAAAAAAAAAAACAAAAAGCCCATTTTTGTTGGGTTAGAAAGATCCGTATTTTTTCATCGGGTGTCTCCTTTCCTTGGTACCAATCCTTACGACTGAGAAACACGAAATGGCGTCGAACTGTGCTCGGAAATCTTTCCAAATAGCTTCATCTTCCGCCAAAACCCTACTATCTCGTCGATCTCCTTCTTCTTCTAAATTCAACGCCTCTGCTTTTCAAGCTTCACCACTCAAACGCTCATTCTCATACTCCTCGTAATAACAATCTTCACTCAATTTCTTCATCTTTTTTTATTATTTTTTTGATGCATCTGAATGGAATAGTGATTATTATGGTTGCTTACTTTTTAGGTTACCGGTGCAGTTGGCTGGTGCACAAGTATCATTGACACCATTGCACAGTGTCACTGCTTCTGCATTGTTCACTTCTCTCTTATCTTTGCATAATAACAACTGGGGTTGTCTTTCTGAAGGTATTCTTCTCTTTATTGCTTTTTTCCTTCACATTTTGGCTAGATATAGTCCTGCAATTTAAGGGTTGGATTAAACTTCCAATTTGGTCACTCAACTATCACTTTATTAGTTTATTATATAGTTATTATTCCCTAAAGTTTATGAAAATAGTTAACATTTTATATATAGGCTGTAGGGTTTTGTCAAATCCATCGCGTTAGTCCTGGTGTCTTGTTAATATGTAACAGCAGGGATAACAAGATAGATTTCACAGCATGTTTTGTTTAAGACATATACTTCTTAGTTCTCAGTATATTTGGATTGGTGGTGGTATATAGGGTGAAATGGAGTAGAATGAAATGGAATAGTTTAGTTAGATTTTAAGAAATGGATTGGATTGACTTATTTGAGCTTATCTACTAGCATAAGTTTTGTGAGATCGTTTGGGAGAACTTGTGATAATTTTCATAAATTTTTTTCAGCTTATTTTCATAAATAGCTTATGAAAGCCGCTCGTAGCATATATAGAAACATTTATCTTTATTTTATCTTTTGCTATAAAAACAGTTTATCTAAGCTTCTATATGTGCTTATCATGATAAGCACTTGTGCTATAAGCTATTTATCCAAAAAGACCCTTTATTTCATTCCACTCAATTCTCCCCGATAACACCAATCCAAACATACCAGGGATTAAGTTATTGAGATAGTGTGATACTTGAGGGACAAAATCAGGGGGTTGGATTACTCTTTTGTTTTGAGAACAATGCTTTGTCCTTTCATTTCAGTTGTTAGTAGTACTGTTCTTTTGTGTTCAAAACCACTGTTTTTGGATGATACATAAAATACGAAGGGGACATATTGACGCATCATGTTTTCTGTCATTCCTAAATTTAATTTTTGCTTTAATAACTTTGATTGTTAGTGATTAGGATTGTTACTTGTTATTGGTCTGGCATTATGTCACTCCCCTGCTAGATTATTGGTTGTTTGGATGCCAAGCATCTGTTATTGTTTGAAATAGCATAAAATAACAATATTGGAAACGTGTATTAAAGAATAGGTGTAAATGTAGCAGTAATTTGCAATGATTCGTTATTGGTTTTTCTTCAAGTACAATAATATTCACTTGTAATTTGATTGATAGTTTGTCACAAGGTTTCTAGTTTCTCATGTTAGGGTAAAAATTAGTGCTAATGATATTTGACGCTTTATTATTGTATTTCCTTCTCACATTTATTTTCTGGTCTATTTGTTAGTAAACATTTCACCACTATTCATCCAATTTCATCTGCAACTGCGGTTGAAAATGTGGTTCCTAATTACTAATGTTTAAGTGTCCATTTGATTCAATTACAGAGGATGTGACCTAAAAACGACCTAAAAACAATGTTTCAAATACGTAGGCAGGCAAGTTTTTACTTTCAACTTTTATTTCCTTAATAGGATAATATTAAGGATACTTCATGTATGAGAAGACCTAAGAACAATTGAAATACCATCTTCACGTACCCTCCCTGATATGTACAGGAAAATGTAGTGATAAATAGGTAAAAATTTGAGCTTAAAAGACTTGATAATTCCTTAATCGGAGTTAGTAATGCATTGATATTAACGACAAAAGGAAAATCTGATGAAAATTGAGTGACTCTAACTTGCTAAATGAAAAAACAAAGCTATGGATAGTAGTGCTATATTGTCGGTGACAATGCTAGGGAAAGATCCATATAAACTCTTCAATATATTGGTGATGTTTGACTAAGGGTATGAAATCTTTTTGTGCATTTATGAAAAGCGGGGGATGTTTCTTGTAACTTCTCTCCTGTAAGCACTTTTGAAAACTATGTCAACTAATGTTTATAAAATTGTGATCCTGTTTAGGATCAAACGGGAGCTAAAAGATCATAAGCTGTGTGATGATTGCATGAGTATAAGATCCTGCTAAAAATACAATAATTTGTTTTTAAATAGAAATATGATAATGTAATCAATTTTAACATGAAATAATAAAAAGGAACTGTTATTGATAATTAATATCACCGTATCTATTTTATATTTCAAAGTGGTTATTAAAAGACAAATACAACAAAAGGGACTAATACAATTCACAGATAACCGAAAGATCGGAGAGAATGTACTTCATGTGATGACACAGAACAGTTCCCATTCATATTTTTGCAGTTTCGTGAGTTAAGGGCTTAAGGCAGATGATGGGAGGCTGGGTAGGTGGGTGGGTGGGTGAAGGATGCAAGTAGGTCAAATGAAGTATAGGTCCAAAACTAAGGGAAGCTCTCCAATTACAGTTTTTTTTTTTTTATTTTACTTTGTGATCCCTGCTGATCCTTCTGATCTGAAGTGAAAACGGGTTCGGGTGAAGGGGTAAAACTCATAGGATACCAGTACTACTACCACTGTACTCTCTATTCTAATAAATAACAGTGGTGCCAACACCAGTCTACACTGTAGAAAATAAAAAACAGAAAATGTTACCTTTAAGTATTCAAATGGGTCGAGAAAAGAATCTTGTAATATGTTTTATAGTAATTTTTGTTTAAAATAACTAAATGGGTCATGCTAACAAGTGCCCTAAGGGCACTAGTTAAGAATGCAAAAAATAGAAAATTTTAATTGGAAATGACAATTTTTAAACTTCGTAAAAGTTGAATACTCCACTTTTCAAGTATAAATTTCTAAGTTTCTTTCCTTAACAAGTGCCCTGAGGACACTTTTTAGCATTTTCCTAACTAAATTAGGACTTGGCAGAAGAGAGACTTATGTATCACTTTGTAGGTTCCTTAATTTACATCTAGGCCAAAATGAAGACAACCTTTGGCAAGTGATAACAGCACTGTAGTGTGGATTGCACATAATTCTTCTATTTTTTGAAACAAATGCTTAATAAAACACTTAAGAAAAGGATTTCACTAGGATTGTTGATTGGTTATGCTACATTTCACTGAGCTGGGTTAGTCTGGCATGGAGTTTGATTAGATGTGGATAGGTTTTATTGACAAGTAACTTTGTTTCTGGTTGGTTGTTTGTTTTGTTTAATAGCTATGCCTTATCTATTTTTTTTCCCCTTCTTTAGATAATAGCAAAAGCTGTTTCCTTGTAATCTTATTGTTTTATGCATCCAAACAGTACTTTCTTAACTTAAATTATCAATACAAGTTAATAGGATTGTTGCATTTTGAAGTCCTTTATTGTGATATTGTAAAAACAGGAATCTCATTTCAATGCCTTTATTATTATGCTTCTCTATTGATTAGTATATATGCGGCTTTGTTCAAACCAAACAAAACTGAAAAAACCAAAAAAATATTAAAAAGTACACATGGCTTTGTCATGTTTGTGATGGGTATACTAATTTTATTGTACCCCTGGGATTAGCACCCCTCCCTACCCAATTGGCAGGACTAATGTACTAATGATTGCAGAACCAAATGATAAAAATTAGTGCTACCAAAACACTTGTCGGATGCCTAAGAAGTTTTCTTTAATACACTATAACCCTAACATTTGCTTTTATGTTGTGACAGGTTTTGCAACACCTCTATAACATGCAATGATATCTTTTTGCTTTTAGGCCATCCAGATACCGTTAGGTGCAGGTTTTGTTTCAATATTTGTTTCTAGCGTGTGCTGTGATTAATAATGTAATTTTTTTTTTCTTAATTTACTGAGACTCTCAGGTGCAATCAACCTGTTTACATTTACAAGCTGTTTCTCTGTTTGAACTTTCAGTCTTTTCCTGATGGCTAACCCTTCAATTTGGGAAATTTTTCATGTAAAATGTATACTAGTTTTCAAGTGATTTTATTCTGCACGAATCTGTAGTTAAATTTTGAAATAAAACTTTTTGAAAAAATTGTGATTTTGACTATGTTTAGAAAAAATGAATATAAAAAAACTTGTAATATTTTGAAAAATGGTTTTATAAAGAAAAAAAACTTGTAATATTTAGAAAAAATGAATATAAAAAAAACTTGTGATATTAAGAAAAAAATTATTTTTTTAAAGCTGAAATAAGTAGGTCATATATTTATACTTTCATAACTATAGCAATTGAGAAATGGAGATGATTTATTCTCCAAACATACATGTGATTCAGAATTATGATTTATGAAATCTTGTGATATCTTCAATTTAGCTTGAAGTCTATTGATCAGCTGTATTGAGTACTTGTTGAACCTCTTGATGCTTTTTATGTGTTTTGGTGTTCCAGCGAAATTTAATCCTCAATTTATTAGTTGATGGATATATAGTAGTTAACATCAAGCAAATATTTAGTAAGTAAAAAAGTTAAAGGGTTCATTTTATTTTCAATTGCATTTTTTCCCTAAGATAGCAAGAAGTAGAGAAGTGTACTTTATTTTTCGTAAAATTTTTCGTTTGTAAAATTCTTTCATAAAATAAATTAAAGTAAATACAATTTGGTAGTTTAAACATATAGAAGTTGATTAAATTTTCACTTCCTAGATAGTTGGATTGAATGAATCATTGTCACGTTATTTAGTTTATGTCCCAAAAAAGTCTTGCCACTTTCTTCTTTCAAACATACAAGAACATTAAATTTTCACTTCCCAATAGTCAAATTAAATTGCGCCAAAAAAATTGTCGCATTGAATAAATGACCACCAACAAGAAATACGTGGTGGAGATGAGTAAGACAAAGTGTCAATTGAGGTATATTTTGAATCAATCAGTAAGCTCCAATTTGTAGCTTTTGAAATACCATGTCAAACTATTTTTGGGATGCAAGAAAATGAAGTTCAATTTGTAGCCGAACACATACTAATTTTGAGGTTGTCATTGCGGACAAAAGAAAAATCGTTGTTAAGTTTGAAGTTGTCAACATTTCATGTAACTTTCTCACTCAATTCTCCAAGTTCATCGTCCATAATTATTACTTCTCTCCATCGTTTATAAACCTAACAAATCTTCCACAAAACACTCACATATAGACAAGTCTTATAGTGAAACTAAGCAAGTTTGGAACCTAACTTCCAAAATAAAAAATAAAGAGTGCCATAAGAGCCATTTTTTTTTTAAAAAAAAAAGAAAGCCCAGCCCATTTGTTGTTGTGGGTTGAAAGATCCATGGATTAGACCCAGCAGCCCATAAGGCAAAACCCCTACGATGATCCTTCCTTCATTCCTTGTACCAGTCTGACCGAGAACACGAAATGGCGACGAACTGTGCCAGAAAATCTCTGCGATTAGCTTCATCTTCTTCCAAAACCCTATTTTCTCGTCGATCTTCTTCTTCAAATGCCAATAAATTCAACGCCTCTTCTTTTCAAACTTCACCTCAAAAACGCTCACTCTCCTACTCCTGGTAATGTTCATGACAGTGGAATATTTTTCATTTATTTTAATTATAATAAATGCATCTGAATTGAATAATTGTTATGGTTGATTTTTAGGTTACCGGTGCAGTTGGCTGGTGCACAAGTATCGTTGACGCCATTGCATAGTGTTACTGCTTCTGCATTGTTCACTTCTCTCTTATCTTTGCATAATAACAGCTGGGGTTGTCTTTCAGAAGGTATTCTTTTCTTTATTCCTTTCTTCCTTCACATTCTGGCTAGATTGATATGCAATTTAAGTTTTCATTAAACTTTCAATTTAGTGTATGTTTGGTTTTGCGGTGAGAAAAATGATTTTGAGTGAATTGAATCTATAAAATTAATTCTGACTAAAATTGAGTTGAAAGTAGTGATTTATGTTTGGACACATTCATGTAAAAGTGAGTTGAGCAGAAAATTTGATTGTAAAAATCAATTTTAGAACCAAAAGCTACAATTTTTAGCTTCAAGTAAAATCATTTGTGGAGGTAGAATCAATTGTACTTTAGAGAAACCAAATATGTCAAAAAATCAATTCTACACCACTAGAACCAAACATACTAGTCACTCAAGTATTACTTACTCTACTACTAGTTAGTCCTAAAATTTATGAAATAATAAGTAGCACTTAACA